>NC_069499.1:596337983-596644233 GCF_027579735.1 Bombina bombina | reverse complement strand
TGTTCTAATGTTGCTATTTTTGTAAAAATATCTTAAAGGGACACTGAACCCAAATTTTTTCTTTTGTAATTCAGATAGAGCATGGAATTTTAAGCAACTTTCTAATTTACTCCTATTATCACATTTTCTTCATTCTCTTGGTATCTTTATTTGAAATGCAAGAATGTAAGTTTAGATGCCGGCCCATTTTTGGTGAACAACCTGGGTTGTTCTTGCTGATTGGTAGATAAATTCATCCACCAATAAAAAAGTGCTGTCCAGAGTTTTGAACCTAAAAAAAGCTTAGAGGCCTTCTTTTTCAGATAAAGATACCAAGAGAACGAAGAACAATTGATAATAGGAGTAAATTAGAAAGTTGCTTAGAATTGCATGCTCTATCTGAATCACACAAGAAAAAAAATTTGGGTTCAGTGTCCCTTTAAGCTTCATCTTTAAGTCTCTTAATATGCTTGGAGGTTCATAGTGCTGCTTGTTATATATGGAGCCCAACTTTTTTTTTAAAATGACAGCCCTGTCAAAGGGGTAGAGGTTTTAACAGAACAAAAAAATCTGAAATTTCAATTCTGAAACAAAGAAGCCAGGCGGGTGCAGTGTAATAATTTCTAATATATCATTTTATGCTATTTAAAGAACAAATTAATTACATAATTTTATTTAATTTTTTTAAATTAGCTTATTTTAGCCGGGTGGTCAATAAAATCAGTCGGCTGGTGCACCCGCTAAAAAGTTCCTGGGGAGAACACTGATATATATCAAGTGGTATCAATCAATCTCTGACTGTATGATCAGGAATTAAGTAGGGCTGATTTTTACATCGTCATTAGATGGCATCTCATGCTGTCTTTCAAACAGATAAGCACTATCTTTATTACCTTTTGCTATTTAACTTGCCTCAACTGATTTGTTTATTTGAGGATATAAGTAAAGGCTTTCGGAAATCAATGGATCTGCATAGATCTGCTCACTTGAGAATCCTTCCTCTTTTGATGTGCTTTTTCTTTGTTAAACTGCAATTATGAGCCAGATTCCTGAGTAAGCATTCCTCGAGGTACAGGCTGTGACACAGCCACTGCAGAAGGAGGTATGTGAAGAATTACAAATCTGCCTCCTTGCTCCTAAAGGGGGATTTGGAAAGTAGATAGTTAATGGGGAACCAAAGAAACAAGCAGTGATAGACATAAGAAATGCAAATGACTAATAGTTATGACAAGAAAATATGTAACCCCTCTGTGATTTGGAATGTATTGGAAAGACTGGACAATTGATAAACACATAGTAAAGTTCATCAAGTTTATTTGTGCTTGCTTGGTTTGCCTAAAAATGGTTAGTGATCTTTTTTCCCTCTAGTCTAGTGGGCAGGTTTGACCTGAGATTTGACTTGTCCGAGCTAAGAGTCTAGTCATGCAGTATATTTTTGTAGGCCTAGTTTAGGTATAAATATAGTTCTGTTTTGCATGTTCCCATGAATGATGAACAATGTTTTGGGATGTGTATTTATAGCTGGGAATTCCAGTTATGGAGGAAATTATATAAATAAATACAATCCATGAAGCAAATAGAAGGCATTAGATTTGAAAGTGTTTATTTGTTTTTCTCTGTGGTTTCTTAGTTTTATCCAGGTCTCTTGACAGACTTTTACAAGGATTAAACTGCATTTTGAGTCAACGTTAAGTGCAAAATACAGATGTTTGCATCATTTTTTTTAACTCAGCAAAAGCAAGGATAATCGTCAGTCATTTCTGTAATGTTTGTCAAAATAGATTTCCTGGTTGTTTTAATATTTGGTTATGAACCTGATCTAATGGAAGTCCAAACATTTTTTTACATTTATATGAAGAATTGGGGACATTATATTATAAACAGTTTTATCCATACGCCTCACAATAAAAATAGATTTTAATCACATTTTAGTTAAAGGGACAGTATACACTCATTTTCATATAACTGCATGTAATAGACACTACTATAAAGAATACAATGCACAGATACTGATATAAAAATCCAGTATAAAACTATTTAAAAACTTGCTTAGAAGCTCTCAGTTTACCTCTGTTGAAAAGGTAGTTGGAAAGCCCACTGCAAGTGGGAAATAAGACACTCCCCCCTCCCCCTTCTTTTGCATATGAAAAGACCCTTTACACAAACAGGAGCAAGCTGGAGAAGGTAGCTGACGGTATTCTCAGAAAACTTTGGGGCTTGGTTAGGAGTCTGAAAATCAGAGCAATGTTCTTTAAAAATAAGCAAAATTATACATTTTTAAAAAAAAAAAAAACTTTATGGGCTTTATAAATAGATCATCTACAAAACATTTATGCAAAGAAAACATGAGTGTATAATGGCCCTTTAAACTACAATTAAAGGGACAGTGCACAGCAATTTTCTTATAACTGCATGTAATAGACACTACTATAAAGAAGAATATGCACAGATAATGATCTAAAAATCCAATATAAAGCCTTTTAACAAGTTACTTAGAAGCTCCCAGTTTAGCTCTCTTATTGAGGTTAGACTGGGGCACACTGTGAAAGGGGCAGGGAAAACAAGAAGTGTAGACCCTCACCCCCAATTCCTGCATATGAAAAGACAGATAGCATAAACAGAAGCCAGCAGGAGTCTGTAAACGCATGTACACATCTGACACTGGGAATTGGTTAGAAGTCTGAAAATCATCACAATGTAATAAAAAAATAAGCAAAACTATACATTGTTACAACAACACTCCCAGATGGGCTATATAAATGGATCATCTACAAAACATTTATGCCAAGAGAAATCTAGTGTACAATGTCCCTTTAATTCATTTAATTAAACTGTATGTAGTACAACATTGCTTATAAATACATGTGCTTAATTACCTAATGAGAAGTGTGGAACTTCCACACAGAAACATTTTGAGGTCTGATGGTCCACCCTATCACCTATCCACCCAAGTTGGTAAAGCTAGAATTGTCCTGGTCTTGCTATGGATATCATCAGCGCTGGAAAACACTGTAGATAACCGGTCAGGAATATTAAAAAATCATTAGTTTGGAGTAAATTAGTTACTAATCTGTATTACATTTTAAAATCAAAATTTCTTACTATATATATATACATTTCTCTATTAAATATTGAACAATATTATAAGCAGAGGAGATAAAGAGACATAAAACATTTTTTTTAGTTTATCCAATAACCAAAAGAATAATGAGGTATTTACTACACAAAGAAGAAAAAGAGAGATAAGAGAAAGATCATTCCACCAAAAATAAATTTCATACTATTCTAGGAATGGTAAATTAGTGGAAATTTACAGCACTGGGATGTAAAAAAGATAAAACAATATAATAATTGTGGAATAATTTATCAGGTTGATGAATTGAGATTTAAAGATACATTAAAGGGCAGTAAGAGCAGTACATAAAAATATAGGTGCAATATCCCAATCCAGAATTCCAAAATTCACTTATTCTGCAATCCAAACGTGATCGCTATTAGTTTCACTTTAATTGTCCGCTCTCTTGTTAGGTGCACCCATATATATTAAACACTGTGTTTTAACAGGCAAACAGGCCTTTCTAGTGATACTCTATATGGGTATAGAAAATAGCAATAAATAGGAATTTAATGCGGAAATATAAAAGAAAAAAGAAAAAAAGATTTTTTTGCAGTTTTCTTTATAACCATTTCTAAACTAGTGTAGAAAAATACAGACAAATTCCTACAAATTATGTTGGTCTGAATTTAGGAGTACCCCATACGTCTGTGTTTCCAAATTTGCTATGTTTGGACTGTAAGCTAAATAGCGGTCGCCCAATTCAAAACTGCTGCACAAAAGTTTCAGGTCCACCTGACACGGAAGTTAAGAAGTAGCGGTACTTAACTTCGACGGACTGAAATCATCCCGATCCAATCGGGATGATTGACGACCCCTGTTAGCAGCCGCCAGTTAGCAGGGGGTGGCTCTTCACCAGAAATGCTTGCGCAATGTTAAATGCTGACAGCATAGGCTGTCAGCATTTAGCGAAGGTTGAGCAGACATGATTTGCACCTTTGTTAAATCTATCCCATAATGTGCAACTCTTTTATCCCCAAGGACAGAAAATAAAATTTCTGGGTAAAAAGGAAAATACTTTATTAAAATAGAATTATAAAAACCTTATTAAAATAAATGTTTTACTTTATCACTGTACGTGTTCACTGGGGACAGAAGTTATGTCATTTTTGCTGCCGGCTAGACTCATGCTGATTGCGGCATGTATCTCATGAATGGTGCACCCCACTGACAGACATGAGATCACAGGGACACCCTGCCCCTGTGATCGCCAGCCTGGGGTGTCCTCCATTACGCTATTTCTGCACTGCCTCACTCCTAAGGCATGCAGAAATAGCATGGTCGTGCATACAGAAGAGAGACAGGCGTGCTAAAAGCCCAGGACACATCCGCTGTACAGGGTATGGCGCAGATCCTTAAGGGATAAACTACCAGCGCTATACCCTGTAGAGTGCTTGTCATTAAGGGGTTAAAAATGTTCACTGCTAGAGTGAAAGCTTAAAGGGATACTAACCCCAAATTTGTTCTTTAATGATTCAGATAGCGCATGCAATTTTAAGCAACTCTCTAATTTACTTCTATTATGAATTTTTCTTCGTTCTCTTGCTATCTTTATTTGAAAAAGAAGGCATCTAAGCTAAGGAGCCAGTAAATGTTTGGTTCAGGACCATGGACAGCACTTGTTTATTGGTGCTGTCCAATCAGAAAGTACAACCCAGGTTGTTCACCAAAAGTGGGCCGGCATCTAAACTTACATTCTTGCTTTTAAAAAACACATACCAAGAGAATGAAGAACATTTGATAATAGGAATAAATTAGAAAGTTGCTTAAAATTGCATGCTGTATCTGAATCACAAAATAAAAAATTTCAGTTTAAAGAGACGTCACCGGCAACACTCCGCGGATGTTCCTTGGATATATGTGCCTGCATACAACCTAAAGCTGTATGGACAGTGCATCTCATGATTCTTAAAATGTATCTCTCTAGCAACATAAACATGTTTACAAACATAAGCATATTTTAAAGAAAAAAATACTTCTTAATAATGCACCACTTGATTTCAAATGATGTCCCTTTTACTGCCATAGTTTAAAACTGCAAGGACTATGCCTTAAAGGGACATGTCACCCTTATGCTGAATCGTTTCAAAGCAATGCAGCATATTTGTAAAAAGCTGAATAGAGAATATGACATGAATATCTCTATGCAAAAAAAGGAAGATATTACAATTGCAGGATGTATATAGCTGATTGCTTTTATCCCTTTCTGTTACAAGGGTGGGCAACTGGTGCCCCAGGGTCTTCATGTAAATTTTGGATGCTTCTCAGGGCCCTGTCTTTCTTTCAGATTAGACCACTTTACATTTGTAAAAGGCCTTCTTCCCACATGAATCACTGGGAGCTTTACTAATGTAAAATTCTAGTTCATTGACTGAAGCAATAATATTCTAATTTTTATGTGACTTTAATGAGACATTTCAATCCTTATAAAATTAAGCAGGGTTTAAAGGAATGCTAATGTTTAGCCTTTAAAAATGACTTCACTCAGCTACATCGGCTTCCTCTAATGTAGCAGGGTTAAATAATTAGTTCTATTTAATAGGAGTAAATTAGAAAGTTGTTTAAAATCACATGCTCTATCTGAATCATGAAATAAAAAATGTAGGTTCCATGTCCCTTTAATAACAAATGATACCAAGAGAACTAAGCAAAATTGATAATAGTAATACGTGGTTTCAAATGTCATGCTCTATCCAATCCATTTAAAGGGGCAGTTTAGTCAAAATTAAACTTTTATGATTCAGATAGGACATGTCATTTTAAACAACTTTCCAATTTACTATTGTCATCAAATTTGCTTTGTTCTCTTGGTATTCTTTGTTGAAAGCTAAACCTAGGTAGGCTCATATGCTAATTTCTAAGCGCTTGAAGTCCACCTATTATCTCAGTCCATTTTGACTGTTTTTCACAGTTAGACAGTGCTAGTTCATATGGGCCATATATATAACATTGTGCTCATTCCCGTAGAGTTATTTATGAGTCAGCACTGATTGACTAAAATTCAAATCTGCCAAAAGCATTGAAATAAGGAGGCAGTCTGCAGAGGCATAGATGCAAGGTAATCACAGAGGTAATATGTTTATTAATATAACTGTGTTGATTATGTAAAACTAGGGAATGGGTAATAAAGGGATTATCTATCTTTTTAAACAAACATGTTTGTGTAGACTTTCACTTTAAGTTTAATTTTGTCTTTATTGTCTCTTTAATTGTACAGGAATTCTGCCTTGGATACAGGCAAATAGGTAATGTTTTATATTGTATCTGCCACATGTATTTCTCACGCCTCAACAGTTAGCTATTAACACTTTAGTATGAGGCAACCAAACAGCAGCAAATAACCTCTTTTGTCAGCCACATACAGTAGAATTTGTGGAGCTTATACAACAGAATTAACCAATTGTCAGCTAACTATAGAGCACTGTTAACCCCCTGTAAACTGCAGAGCACTAGTAATGTCTTTCTCAGCTTAAAGGGACAGTCTAGTATAAATTAAACTTTCATTATTCCGATAGGACTTTTAATTTTAATCATCTTTCCAATTTACTTTTATCATCAAATTTGCTTTTTTCTCTTGGTATTCTTAGTTTAAACTAAACATAGGTAGGCTCATATGCTAATTTCTAACCCTTGAGGGCTGCCTCTTATCAAAGGCTTTTTAAATCTCTTTTCAACACAAAGAGACAGAAAGTACACGTGGGCCATATAGATAACACAGTGTTCAGGCATAGGGGGTTATTTAAGATCTAGCACAATACAATGCTAACTTTAAGACAATAGATAATAAACAGTCACAGTCATGTGATCAGGGGGCTGGAAGAAGGTTTCTAGATACAAGGTAATCACAGAGGTAAAAAGTATATTAATATAACTGTGTTGGTTATACAAAACTGGGGAATGGGTAATAAAGGGATTATCTATCTTTTAAAACAATAACAATTCTATGGTAGACTGTCCCTTTAATAAAGAGTAGCATTAATAACTTGTCAACCACATATAGATCGGCATTAGTCAATAATAACCCCTTGTCGGGCAAAAAAGAGAAATGCTTGATAGCTGTTTACAAATACAGTATAATCTCTTTAACTCCAACACCTCTTGTAGGCCACACAACAGTGTTAACCCCATGTTAGCTGTGTCCAGATCACTATTAGTCCTTTGTACAGAGCCCTGTTAATCTTAACCATTCACATATAAAGTACTATTAGCCATTAGGCACACACTGAACACTGTCAGCCTCTTGTAAGTCACACACAGAGCACCATAAAACCCTTGTTGACTGCACTCACAACACTATCAACCCCTTCATAGCCACACAGAGTGCACACTGAGCTGTATTAACCCCTTGTCATAAGCTTAACAGTGGCACAATATAATTCTATATACCTTTTTATCATGGAGTCTAGCACCTTGAGATTTTTATATAAAATGTTTAGTTATGCGTTATTAAACAAGTTTGCAGTATACTTTCATTATTTATTTGGCTCCTGTTTCATGTAATTTAGCTCTAAAATTGAGGATTTTGTAATACTCAGAACTTGAAATGCACCATAAAGACTTCTCAAGGCTAACACTAAACATGTGCGATTCGTTTCGGATCGATTCGGAAATTCGGCCGAATTCGTAAAATTCGGGATTCGGATCGATCCGAATTAAAATAGTGCTGAAACTACCGAATAAATCCGAATTAGTTCGGATTTATTCGGTAGATTTGGATGGCCATGGATTACACTAGTATTGTACAGTATGTTAGGTTATATCACTCTGCTATGGGTTACACCTAATATACAGTACATAATACTAGTCTAATCCCACCTAACACTTACCGAATTTCCGAACCGAATCCAGCCGAATTTATTCGAATCCGAGCGAATCCGAAACCGAACTGATTCAAATTTTTTTCAGAATTCAAATCGATCCGAACCGAAATTCGAAAAAATCTGAATCGATCCAAACCGAATTTTTTCACCATGCACATATCTAGCTAACACTGCTACATATATTTCCCTAATTGGTTTTAACTGATAGCACCTGCAAAACAATACATTTTATACTAACTTTATGATTCTGGCTAACCTTGTTGTCTGCAGACTCAAGCCAAGATTGGCTCCTGCAAAATGTTGAGTGGAGTTTGGCTTTTGAAAAATAAGTTCAATGAAAATGATGTTCATTTGTGGTTTCACAGCCACAGCATACTAATTAATGTTATGTTATTTTAATGGGTCATTCTAGAATAAAATACTATTTTCTTATAGCATTTTATTTTGCAATATAGTCCCCTCTTTTACTGTTTGTTTAACCCCTGAACCTTCAGTGCCTCTCTAGATGTAGATATAGCCCGAGAAAACTCTCCCATGGGCTTCTAAAGAAGGAAAGAGAAGGTGAGCTAATCAGAGCATGCATAAGTACCTATACATTAACCACACATTCTCATCTGGAGTGGCATGAAGGCATTCCATGAGCATGACTTTATCTATATGACCTTTTTTCAGGGGTTAAACACATAGTAAAAGAAGGGCATAGTATGTTCTAGCAAAATAGAACATTGTACTTTTACACAGGAATGCCCTTTTAACCAGGGTACTCTGAATGAATGTTATTATTCTGCTCACCTTCACTAGGGCATTTTGAATAAAGGTTAAAGTTTGTCTTCTGTTACAATGTAGACTTTGAAATGTATTTTCACGAGTATTTAAAGATTGATGTGAGGTCTGTAAAAAATAGGGTTTGTTGTTTATAACTGATGATATCAGCACAAAAAGTTTAGTTATAGAACAAAAAAAAAAAATCTTATGTATAAAAGAATGGAATTTTCTAGCAGTGGTTTTTCCTGTCTTTGGACATTTATGAATAACTCCCTATATGATGAGAATTATGGGAGATGACATCCACACAATAGATTCTATTTTACAGTTTGTGAGATTAATTTCTATGCCTGCAGGCTTTACAAAACACTAAAGACCTCACACAATTCTGTGCCTTTGTGTTACTTCACAGCTGCTCTGAGATGATGATGATAAATTCTTTTTTTTTTTTCATTTAGTAATCAAAGGTAATAACATTGATAAATCTTTACAGTAATTGAGTAGATTTTTTTATGAATAGCAATTAAACAGCTTTTTACGAGATGGTAAAACGTTAAACATATGAATGCAGGACCTTAAAGTGAAGTTCAATTTTAACTCACTGCTCAACACCCATGTAAACATTAACCTCCAAATATAAAAGTCGCTAACTTTTTTTTAAAAAAAAGTATATGAATTTAGCGTAATTTATATATATATTATAGCAATGTTTCTTACTGTTACTCCTCCCCCAGTCTACTTCCTTATTTTCCTCTAATGACGTAGCGATCGTAAGAAGAAGCTGACTTCGTCACTTCAATGCTCGTGCACAAGACCGGCTTCAATATGCGCATGCGTATTGTATCTTCATTCGCGCATGCGTACAAATTTTCAGTCCGTTCCTTAGTTCATTCTGGAGCATATCATGCACGAGCATGACGACTAGGAGGACAATAGCTTTTACACGCATGCGTGAGACTGAATGATGACGCGGGTAAAAAGGGGCAGGACGCCCCGGGGGAAGTGAAGGAATTGGATGGAAAATTTAGAAAACATGTCAATCAAAAGACGAACAATATCGGGCGGACAATTGCGGCAATAGGGACGGTAAATGTAAATTAAAAAATGAAACGACAGGCATAATTTTAACAGTTTTGATGAATGAACATTATACTTTTTTCAATTGATAATTATAATACTGTAATCGAGAGCCGCGGACTTGAACTTCACTTTAAAGTGATGGTAAATCCAAGTGTATAACAAACGCTAGGTTTTACCATCACTAAAAATAAACATTATTTTCTCTCATTGTTTCAGAAGGAAAGAAGATTGCAAACACAGCGCCTCCGGCCACCCACGGCACAACACTTTCTCCAATGAGGTGACGTTTTCACCTCTAGATCAATAGCCATGCGGATGATAGTTGACATGCACGGCTATCGGTCTAGAGGTGGAAACGTCACCTCATTAAAGAAAGCAGTGTGCCGTGGGCAGCCAGAGGCGCTTTGTTACCGATTTTCTTTCCTTACAGATAGGGTGAGTTTAACATCGTTTTTTACGAAACAATGAGAGAGAAAAACGTTTATTTTTAGTGATGGTAAATCCTAGCGTTTGTTATACGCTTGGGTTTACTGTCACTTTAAGCTACATGCTTTTTAAATGGAGATTGCAATGCAAAGATTTATTATCCTAGCTAACTGTGATTAACTGCCACAAAGGGGTTAAATATAGGTAAAGTCAAAGTAGGACGTGGCTGGTGAGCAAATCGGGAACACCGGTTGCATGCAGCTGTGGTTCCTCAGTGTTAATTTAATTTACATGTGTCTTTAACCCCCTATGTGGAGGTTAAACGCACAGGTGTTGATAAAAATCCTTTAGAAAAACTTAATAATTTTCAACAGAAAATCACCATTAGAGTTTTTGTAGATTTTGTAGATTGATTTTTGTGGCTTACATGACAATGAGTGCTACAATAGAATGCTAAGGCTGTACAGACCTAGCATACTGTTATATCCTTTTAATCTAGGCCTAATAAATATATATTTGTTATTCTTTGCCACACCTACACTTAGATATAACATATATGGCCATAACAACCAGGAGTGCAGTGTGTGTGGCCTCTACTGGCACCATGGCTTCAAGGAGAACTGTTTTACACCTATAAATGACTTTCATATAAAGCAATTGATAAGTTGATCGATAATTTGTTAAGTTCAGTAATTCAAAAACTAGATGCTTTAACAAATAAGAGCGTCATTTTTGCATTAGAATGTCCCTTTTAAAAAATGACTCTCAGTCACTCAGACTGGAACTGTTCTGTAATTAAATTATGTGCTGCATTGTGAGAATTAGTTTGGATAACAATGGTACAGTGCAGTGTTCTTCAATTCTAGTGCCAAGTACCCAGTAACGGACCAGAGGAGACCACAGGTGAAATAATTAGGGTATCACATGATTAAGTTACCTGTGCTCTAATATAGTTATCTTGAAATCTGGCCTGTTAGTAGGTTTGAGGTTCTGGAACTCAAAAACTCTGGTTTATATACTGTTTGTTTTCCCCTTAAAAAATAGTACTTTTGTAATGAGAGTGCTGAAGTTGCATTCTGCAATCTAAGATCAGAAGAAGACAGTCATTAATGTACGACAGTAACATATATAATTTTTTATTTCTCTGAATTCACTCTGTGGTGCTTGTTAGAGTTAAACGAAACGTTAGGGTTCATCAATCCCAAGAAGTTGCAAAGTGGCTCATAATCTCATTCTGTTCCCTTCATGTTCCAAAGAGCTGACATTGTCCTTGTAATGAATAGTGTCTTTGTTTATTTGGTTGCTGGGTAAATCCCAAGTCTGTCTGGTCTCACATGATTTTATTAAGCAGGTGGAATTGGAAGATTTTCTTACCACAACTGTAGGTTCCACAGATGCAAAATTGTAACGTTCTATTCTCTCGTATTGACAAAGGCTTTTCAAATCTCTTTTCGTCTGTGTATGAATACAAAATCTTATATTCAAACTCAATAATGATTTTTGTTTTTCGTAATATCGATATTATCTAATAGATGTGGCTTTTTGTACAGGTTAGTAACTAACAATGAACATTTTAAAAACACCTTCAAGATAGCAAGATACAATTTAGTAAAAAAAAATATAAAAAAATAAACTGAGCCCTAAATATCAAAGAGCACAGCATAACATGAACAAAGAACATGGCAAATATTTACTTAGCAAGGACAGTGCCTATTTGTCTTTAAATAAGGTAGACTTGTGCTAGAAACACTTTAATGTGTGCAGTAAAATCTCATCATAAATGTCAAAACACTTGTTTGAAAAAGGCCAGAAAGGCATTAAGTGACGTATGTGATGTAGTTGTATAATATGGTAATTTTGGTTATGAATAAAAATGTTAAATATTTTACTCAACAACCCAGCAGTGCAAAAGACACCCCCTTTTTGACTAGGCTAAACCCCATAATTCACCTGGACATAGGAAAATACTAAGTATGTTACCATTCATATCCCATACCACTCCAAGAAACCCCATTCCCAATGAGCTACATCAGATGCTCTCCCACCCCATTGGGAGCCTAACCCAACTGGCCTCGATCACGTTGCTGAAGGAAAGAAAACTAACACCCCTGCCAGCTGTGACACAAAAAAACCAAGACCCTACAACAAAATACAGAGGGCAGGATTGAAAACCAAGCTGCTCCTGAAACAACTGAGATTCAGCTCCTTCTGTGCCCTTACTTAAATAGCCCTTCCTCTAGTCCAACCTTTCACAACCCACAAAGGGGCATTCAGACTTAAAAGGACAGGAAACCACAACATTTTCTTTCATGATTTGGATACAACATACAATTTTAAACAACTATCCAAATTACTTCTATTATCAAATTTGCTTCATCCTCTTGTTATCATTTGCTGAAGGAACAGCATTACACTACTGGCAGCTAGCTGAACACATCTGTTTTTTTAATTCTTTTATTTATAAAGCGACAGGGTACAGAAGGCAAAAAGGAAAGGGAAACAAAATATTATGAACAAACATGTAGAATTGTTAGTATAAATAATTCATGATATCATAATATCTGTCTTAAATTGAAACTGAAAATTGTACTTTCTGTCTGAGTTTTTTCTCTTATAATACCAAACCTTGAGGGAAAAAAAAAATATGTATATATAATTTTCCCCTCTCTCTCCCTCTGGAGCCCAATCTATAGATCCTGCCATATTCCAAGTAGGACTAAGTCTGTATTTCTGAATGGAAATATAATAATGTCCTTTTCTTCCTTAGAGAGTGATTTAATAAAAATTGACAATTTTACAAAAAAAGACCACACTTGTTGCTTTTTGATAAAACTCATTATTTCTGTAAATGTAGGTATTGGGGGATATTTATCACGCCATCAACCTCAAATATGCTGGAATTCCGTAGTGTAATTGTGGCGAGCTTGATCCAACCTAGTTATCAAAGCCTATAGACCGGCAAAAGTTGAAATCTGTGACGTAACATACGATTCACCGGTCTCAATCCGACACAGATCGATGCTTACGTCATTACAGATGTTCCGAATACACATTCTGCACTATTTGACACTTTTTAAAAGTTATCAAATAGTTAAAAGGTACGCTCGCGGCTATTCCGGCGCAGCGTACCTGGTTTTCAATCCGCCACCCTGGAGGCCGCGGATGCCATAGGAATCAATGGGAGTCTGAAAGCAGCGAAAGCTTATGTTCGATTCTGCCAGATATCCCATTGATTCATATGGTAGAAAACCAGTTACGTTTACACCTAACCCTCTAACATAAACCACCTCTAATCTGCCAGCCTGACATCGCCGCCACCTACATAATGTTATTAACCCCTATTCCGCCGCTCCCCGACAAGGCCGCAACTAAATAAATGTATTAATCCCTAGCCCGCCCCTCCCGGACCCCGCTGCCACTAAATAAATGTATTAACCCCTAAACCTCTGGCCTCCCACATCACTACCATTAACTAAACATATTAACCTCTAAACCGCCAGCCCCCCACATCGCCATAAACTAAATTAAGCTATTAACCCCTAAACCTAACAAGCCGCTAACTTTAAATTAAAATTACAACATCCCTATCTTAAAATAAATTTAAACTTACCTGTAGAAATAAAAGAAACTACTTCTAAACTATTAATTACCCTACCCTATTATACTAAAATTACATTAAACTACCAATTACATTAACTGTATTACATATTAAAGGGACACTGAACCCAAATTTTTTCTTTTGTGATTCAGATAGAGCAGGCAATTTTAAGCAACTTTCTAATTTACTCCTATTATCAATTTTTCTTCGTTCACTTGCTATCTTTATTTGAAAAAGAAGGCATCTAAGCTTCTTTTCTCCAACATAGGTGTGTCCGGTCCACGGCGTCATCCTTACTTGTGGGATATTCTCTTCCCCAACAGGAAATGGCAAAGAGCCCAGCAAAGCTGGTCACATGATCCCTCCTAGGCTCCGCCTACCCCAGTCATTCTCTTTGCCGTTGTACAGGCAACATCTCCACGGAGATGGCTTAGAGTTTTTTAGTGTTTAACTGTAGTTTTTATTATTCAATCAAGAGTTTGTTATTTTAAAATAGTGCTGGTATGTACTATTTACTCAGAAACAGAAAAGAGATGAAGATTTCTGTTTGTATGAGGAAAATGATTTTAGCACCGTAACTAAAATCCATGGCTGTTCCACACAGGACTGTTGAGAGCAATTAACTTCAGTTGGGGGAACAGTGTGCAGTCTCTTACTGCTTGAGGTATGACACATTCTAACAAGACGATGTAATGCTGGAAGCTGTCATTTTCCCTATGGGATCCGGTAAGCCATGTTTATTAAGATAGTAAATAAGGGCTTCACAAGGGCTTATTAAGACTGTAGACTTTTTCTGGGCTAAATCGATTCATTATTAACACATATTTAGCCTTGAGGAATCATTTATTCTGGGTATTTTGATATGATTATATCGGCAGGCACTGTTTTAGACACCTTATTCTTTAGGGGCTTTCCCTAATCATAGTCAGAGCCTCATTTTCGCGCCGGTATGGCGCACTTGTTTTTGAGGACAGCATGGCATGCAGCTGCATGTGTGTGGAGCTCTGATACATAGAAAAGTCTTTCTGAAGGCATCATTTGGTATCGTATTCCCCTTTGGGCTTGGTTGGGTCTCAGCAAAGCAGATTCCAGGGACTGTAAAGGGGTTAAATATAAAAACGGCTCCGGTTCCGTTATTTTAAGGGTTAAAGCTTCCAAATTTGGTGTGCAATACTTTTAAGGCTTTAAGACACTGTGGTGAAATTTTGGTGAATTTTGAACAATTCCTTCATACTTTTTCGCAATTGCAGTAATAAAGTGTGTTTAGTTTAAAATTTAAAGTGACAGTAACGGTTTTATTTTAAAACGTTTTTTGTGCTTTGTTATCAAGTTTATGCCTGTTTAACATGTCTGAACTACCAGATAGACTGTGTTCTGACTGTGGGGAAACCAAGGTTCCTTCTCATTTAACTATATGTATTTTATGTCATAAAAAAATTTAGTAAAAATGATGCCCAAGATGATTCCTCAAGTGAGGGGAGTAAGCATGGTACTGCATCATCCCCTCCTTCGTCTACACCAGTCTTGCCCATACAGGAGGCCCCTAGTACATCTAGTGCGCCAATACTCCTTACTATGCAACATTTAACGGCTGTAATGGATAATTCTATCAAAAACATTTTAGCCAATATGCCCACTTATCAGCGAAAGCGCGACTGCTCTGTTTTAGAAAATTCTGTAGAGCATGAGAACGCTGATGATATGGTTTCTGAAGGGCCCCTACACCAGTCTGAGGGGGCCAGGGAGGTTTTGTCTGAGGGAGAAATTTCAGATTCAGGAAACATTTCTCAACAAGCTGAACCTGATGTGATTACTTTTAAATTTAAGTTGGAACATCTCCGCGCTCTGCTTAAGGAGGTGTTATCCAATTTGGATGATTGTGATTATCTGGTCATTCCAGAACCACTATGTAAAATGGAAAAGTTCTTAGAGGCCCCGGGGCCCCCCGAAGCTTTTCCTATATCCAAGCGGGTGGCGTACATTGTTAGTAAAGAATGGGACAGGCCCGGTATACCTTTAGTACCTCCCCCCATATTTAAAAAATTGTTTTCCTATAGCGACCCCAGAAAGGACTGATGGCAGACAGTCCCCAAGGTCGAGGGGGCGGTTTCTACTCTACACAAGCGCGCCACTATACCCATAGAAGATAGTTGTGCTTTCCAAGATCCTATGGATAAAAAATTAGAAGGTCTGCTAAAAAAGATGTTTGTTCAGCAAGGTTCCCTTCTACAACCATTTGCATGCATTGTCCCTGTCACTGCAGCCGCGTGTTTCTAGTTTGATGAGCTAGGAAAGGCGATTATTAGTAATTCTTCTTCTTATGAGGAGATTATGGACAGAATTCGTGCTCTTAAATTGGCTAATTCTTTCACCCTAGACGCCACCTTGCAATTGGCTAGGTTAGCGGCGAAAAAATTCTGGGTTTGCTATTGTGGCGCAGAGCGCTTTGGTTAAAATCTTGGGCAGCGGATGCGTCTTCCAAGAACAAATTGCTTGACATTCCTTTCAAGGGGAAAACACTCTTTGGCCCTGACTTGAAAGAGATTATCTCTGATATCACTGGGGGCAAGGGCCACGCCCTTCCTCAGGATAGGTCTTTTCAAGACCAAAAATAAACCTAAGTTTCGTCCCTTTCGCAGAAACGGATCAGCCCCAAGGGCTACGTCCTCTAAGCAGGAAGGTAATACTTCTCAAGCCAATCCAGCCTGGAGACCTATGCAAGGCTGGAACAAAGGAAAGCAGGCCAGGAAACCTGCCACTGCTACCAAGACAGCATGAAATGCGGGCCCCCGATCCGGGACCGGATCTGGTGGGGGGCAGACTCTCTCTCTTCGCTCAGGCTTGGGCAAGAGATGTTCTGGATCCTTGGGCGCTAGAAATAGTCTCCCAAGGTTATTCTCTGGAGTTCAAGGGGCTTCCTCCAAGGGGGAGGTTCCACAGGTCTCAGTTGTCTTCAGACCACATAAGAAGACAGGCATTCTTACATTGGGTAGAAGACCTGCTAAAAATGGGAGTGATTCATCCTGTTCCATTAGGAGAACAAGGGATGGGGTTCTACTCCAATCTGTTCATAGTTCCCAAAAAAGAGGGAACGTTCAGACCAATCTTAGATCTCAAGATCTTGAACAAGTTTCTCAAGGTTCCATCGTTCAAGATGGAAACCATTCGAACACTTCTTCCTTCCATCCAGGAAGGTCAATTCATGACCAAGGTGGATTTCAAGGATGCGTATCTACATATTCCTATCCACAAGGAACATCATCGGTTCCTAAGGTTTGCATTCCTGGACCAGCATTTCCAGATTCGTGGCGTTTTCTTTCGGATTAGCCACTGCTCCTAGGATTTTCTCATAGGTACTAGGGTCCCTTCTGGCGGTGCTAAGACCAAGGGGCATTGCTGTAGTACCTTACTTGGACGACATTCTGATTCGAGCGTCGTCCCTTCCTCAAGTAAAGGCTCACACGGACATTGTCCTGGCCTTTCTCAGATCTCACGGATGGAAAGTGAACGTGGAAAAGAGTTCTCTATCTCCGTCAACGAGGGTTCCCTTCTTGGGAACTATAATAGACTCCTTAGAAATGAGGATTTTTCTGACACAAGCCAGAAAAACAAAACTTCTAGACTCTTGTCGGATACTTCATTCCGTTCCTCTTCCTTCCATAGCGCAGTGCATGGAAGTGATAGGTTTGATGGTAGCGGCAATGGACATAGTTCCTTTTGTGCGCATTCATCTAAGACCATTACAACTGTTCATGCTCAGTCAGTGGCATGGGGACTATTCAGACTTGTCTCCGAAGATACAAGTAAATCAGAGGACCAGAGACTCATTCCGTTGGTGGCTGTCCCTGGACAACCTGTCACAAGGGATGACCTTCCGCAGACCAGAGTGGGTCATTGTCACGACCGACGCCAGTCCGATGGGCTGGGGCGCGGTCTGGGGATCCCTGAAAGCTCAGGGTCTTTGGTCTCGGGTAGAATCTCTTCTACCGATAAATATTCTGGAACTGAGAGCGATATTCAATGCTCTCAAAGCTTGGCCTCAGCTAGCGAGGGCCAAGTTCATACATCAACCATCAGGGGGGAACAAGGAGTTCCCTAGCGATGGAAGAAGTGACCAAAATCATTCTATGGGTGGAGTCTCACTCCTGCCACCTGTCTGCTATCCACATCCCAGGAGTGGAAAATTGGGAAGCGGATTTTCTGAGTCGTCAGACATTGCATCCGGGGGAGTGGGAACTCCATCCGGAAATCTTTGCCCAAGTCACTCAACCGTGGGGCATTCCAGACATGGATCTGATGGCCTCTCGTCAGAACTTCAGAGTTCCTTACTACGGGTACAGATCCAGGGATCCCAAGGCGGCTCTAGTGGATGCACTAGTAGCACCTTGGACCTTCAAACTAGCTTATGTGTTCCTGCCGTTTCCTCTCATCCCCAGGCTGGTAGCCAGGATCAATCAGGAGAGGGCGTCGGTGATTTTGATAGCTCCTGCGTGGCCACGCAGGACTTGGTATGCAGATCTGGTGAATATGTCATCGGCTCCACCATGGAAGCTACCTTTGAGACGAGACCTTCTTGTTCTAGGTCCGTTCGACCCACTCCAGCTGACTGCTTGGAGATTGAACGCTTGATCTTATCAAAGCGAGGGTTCTCAGATTCTGTTATTAATACTCTTGTTCAGGCCTGAAAGCCTGTAACCAGAAAAATTACCACATAATTTGGTATATCTGTTGGTGTGAATCTGCAGGATTCCCTTGGGACAAGGTTAAGATTCCTAAGAGTCTATCCTTCCTTCGAGAAGGATTGGAAAAAGGATTATCTGCAAGTTCCTTGATGGGACAGATTTCTGCCTTGTCTGTGTTACTTCACAAAAAGCTGGCAGCTGTGCCAGATGTTCTAGCCTTTGTTCAGGCTCTGGTTAGAATCAAGCCTGTTTACAAAATTTTGACTCCTCCTTGGAGTCTCAACCTAGTTCTTTCAGGGGGTTCCGTTTGAACCCTTACATTCCGTTGATATTAAGTTATTATCTTGGAAAGTTTTGTTTTTGGTTGCAATTTCTTCTGCTAGAAGAGTTTCAGAATTATCTGCTCTGCAGTGTTCTTCTCCTTATCTGGTGTTCCATGCAGATAAGGTGGTTTTGCGTACTAAACCTGGTTTTCTTCCAAAAGTTGTTTCTAACAAAAACATTAACCAGGAGATAGTTGTGCCTTCTTTGTGTCCTAATCCAGTTTCAAAGAAGGAACGTTTGTTGCACAACTTGGATGTAGTTCGTGCTCTCAAATTTTACTTAGCAGCTACTAAGGATTTCAGACAAACTTCGTCTTTGTTTGTTGTTTATTCTGGTAAACGGAGAGGTCAAAAAGCAACTTCTACCTCTCTCTCCTTCTGGATTAAAAGCATTATCCGATTGGCTTATGAGACTGCCGGACGGCAGCCTCCTGAAAGAATCACAGCTCACTCCACTAGGGCTGTGGCTTCCACATGGGCCTTCAAGAACGAGGCTTCTGTTGATCAGATATGTAAGGCAGCGACTTGGTCTTCACTGCACACTTTTTCTAAATTTTACAAATTTGATACTTTTGCTTCTTCTGAGGTTATTTTTGGGAGAAAGGTTTTGCAAGCCGTGGTGCCTTCCATTTAGGTGACCTGATTTGCTCCCTCCCTTCATCCGTGTCCTAAAGCTTTGGTATTGGTTCCCACAAGTAAGGATGACGCCGTGGACCGGACACACCTATGTTGGAGAAAACAGAATTTATGTTTACCTGATAAATTACTTTCTCCAACGGTGTGTCCGGTCCACGGCCCGCCCTGGTTTTTTTAATCAGGTCTGATAATTTATTTTCTTTAACTACAGTCACCACGGTAACATATGGTTTCTCCTATGCAAATATTCCTCCTTAACGTCGGTCGAATGACTGGGGTAGGCGGAGCCTAGGAGGGATCATGTGACCAGCTTTGCTGGGCTCTTTGCCATTTCCTGTTGGGGAAGAGAATATCCCACAAGTAAGGATGACGCCGTGGACCGGACACACCGTTGGAGAAAGTAATTTATCAGGTAAACATAAATTCTGTTTTTTGTTTCAGTACTCTGGACAGCACTTTTTTATTGGTGGATGAATTTATCCACCAATCAGCAAGAATAACCCAGGTTATTCACCAAAAATGGGCCGGCATCTAAACTTACATTCTTGAATTTCAAATAAAGATACCAAGAGAAGGAAGAAAATTTGATAATAGGAGTAAATTAGAAAGTTGCTTAAAATTGCATGTTCTATCTAAATAATGAAAGCAAAAAATTGGGTTCCGTGTCCCTTTAATAAACCCTAACCCTACTCAAATTATTTAAATCTACTATTAAAAATTACTAAATTTAAAAAAAAAATAAACGCTAAGTTACAAAAAATATAACACTAAATTACAAAAAACAAACAAACCACAGTATCAAAAATAAAAACGCCTAATCTAATAGCCCTATCAAAATAAAAAAGCCACCCCAAAATAAAAAAAACCCTAGCCTACAATAAACTACCAATGGCCCTTAAAAGGGCCTTTTGCGGGGCATTGCCCCAAATAAATCAGCTCTTTTCACTTGTAAAAAAAAATGCAAACACCCCCCAACAGTAAAACCCACCACCCAACCAACCAACCCCCCCAAATAAAAATCCTAAGCTCCCTGTTGCCCTGAAAAGGGCATTTGTATGGGCATTTAGCTCTTTTACCTGCCCAGACCCTACTCTAAAAATAAAACCCACCCAAAAAAAACTTAAATAAACCTAACACTAACCCCCCGACGATCCACTTACAGTTTTTTAAGTTCCGCTTGAAGGATCCATCCAGCCGGAAAGAAGTCTTTATCCAGGCGGCAAGAAGTCTTCATCCGGGCGGCCTCTTCCATCTTCATCCATCCGGTGAAGTCTTTATCCTTGTGGCCTCTTCTATCTTCATCCATCCAGCGCGGAGCGGGTCCATCCTGAAGACATCCGGCGTGGAGCTCCTCTTCAATACGGTCGTCGCCGTAAACTGGAACTTGAATGCAAGTGACGTCATCCAATATGGCGTCCCTTGCATTCCTATAGGCTGAAAGGTTCCAATCAGCCAATAGGATGAGAGCTCAATCCTATTGGCTGTTCCAATCAGCCAATGTAGTTAGGTTTAGGGATTAATAGCTTAATTTAGATTATGGCGATGTGGGGGGCTGGCAGTTTAGGGGTTAATAGGTTTAATTAATGGTAGTGATGTGGTAGACCATAGTTTTAGGGGTTAATACGTTTATTTAGTGGGGGCTGGGTCCGAGAGCGGCGGGATAGGGGGTTAATAAATTTTATTTAGGTTGTGGCGGTGTCGGGGAGCTGCGGAATAGAGGTTAATAACTTTATTAAAGTTGCGGCGGGTCCAGGAGCGGCAGGATAGGGGTTAAACATTTTAGTATAGTGGCGGCGTTTAGTGACAGGGTATAAATAAAGTTGGTAAAAAGCCGAAGAGCAGCGAGATCAATGACTGTTAGTTAACAACAGTCCGATGCTCATCGCCCCGTACTTGGTGCATGGCTTTTTTTATAAATATGGAAATCGTATTCAGGTCTGCGGCCGCGATGTTAGGTGAGCGTATTGGTGCCGGTGAATGCAGCATAGTTGGGGCTTTGATAAATATCCCCCATTGCCTTATTTTTCCACTTGTGGAAGATGAGGCTTCTTATGCACAATATAAAAGAGTTAATACGTTTATTATTGGGCAAGCCTATATTATAGGAGGAGAGGAGGACTATGTTGTGCTTGGAAAAAGTCAAATATAGATATAGAGATATCTTTAGGACCCTATTGATCCAGTATTCTAACTTTAGCCACAGCTGTTTTATCTTAGGGCATTCCCAGAGCATATGGATTAAATAAGCTCCTAGTAATTGACATTTAGGGCATTTATTAAAATCTAAATTGTACCACTTCTATCTCTTATGCGGAGTGTAATAGGTCATGTACAAACGTTTAAGATTTGATTCTCTCCAGGAAGCCGATAATGTGGTTTCACATACCCTATTTATAGAATGCTTTATGTGGTGAGTATGGAGATTTACAAGTAAAGGTTGTCACTTATTTAAAGTATAAGTTAAATTTTCATTTCCTCTAAGTCCCAATAACAATCTATACCAGGGAGAGATAGAGGAAAGACCATGCTGAACTACTTTAATCCAGGAATCTAATTTTGCCCAGTTCCAGCTCCACCCATGTAGGGTAGTGATATTAAGTATATAGTGTCTTATCTGATGATAGGCAAATAAATCTGTATTATTTAAGAGATACTGTTCTTTCAGATCAGAAAAAGATTTGACTATATTTAAACTAAAGTCTACAAATTGTACTAACTTGAAAAGCCCCAAACAGGCCCATTTTTGGAATACCTTTGTGTAAATTCCTGGGGTAAATTCAGGGTTCCCCGTGGTAATCTGATAATTAGAAATTGCATAATTAAGACCCATTTTTGCACATATCTTATGCCAGGCTAGCAGTAAATTGTATATTGAGGTTAGATTTTTAACTGATCAAGGAATAGTTTTAAGATTACAGTGAAGAATGGCTATAGGTGAATATGGGTATAATACATTTTCTTCAAGTTCTAACAGAGAAAAATAGTTTGAATTCCCAATCTATCCTATATCAATTGTCGCCAAAGAAATTAAGCTATATAGTTCCAGATCGGGAAAAATTTCAATCTCTTGTAAAAGTTGCGGAATGTTCCTCGAAAGATTAGAAATATAAATTAAAAGATCGTCCACATAGAGGACAACCTTAATTTCTTTTTTACAAATCTTAATACCTTCAATTCTCTGGCGGATAGCTATGGCTAAAGATTCTATGGCTATAATAAATAGGAGCAATGAAAGCGGACAGCCCTGTCTAGTCCCTTGTTTTAGAGTTATGTTCTCTGTCAGTTGACCATTAATTAACAAAGCTGTTTTAGAGGTGTGATAAATATTCTTATGCACAATATAAAAGAGTTAATACGTTTATTATTGGGCAAGCCTATATTATAGGAGGAGAGGAGGACTATGTTGTGCTTGGAAAAAGTCAAATATAGATATAGAGATATCTTTAGGACCCTATTGATCCAGTATTCTAACTTTAGCCACAGCTGTTTTATCTTAGGGCATTCCCAGAGCATATGGATTAAATAAGCTCCTAGTAATTGACATTTAGGGCATTTATTAAAATCTAAATTGTACCACTTCTATCTCTTATGCGGAGTGTAATAGGTCATGTACAAACGTTTAAGATTTGATTCTCTCCAGGAAGCCGATAATGTGGTTTCACATACCCTATTTATAGAATGCTTTATGTGGTGAGTATGGAGATTTACAAGTAAAGGTTGTCACTTATTTAAAGTATAAGTTAAATTTTCATTTCCTCTAAGTCCCAATAACAATCTATACCAGGGAGAGATAGAGGAAAGACCATGCTGAACTACTTTAATCCAGGAATCTAATTTTGCCCAGTTCCAGCTCCACCCATGTAGGGTAGTGATATTAAGTATATAGTGTCTTATCTGATGATAGGCAAATAAATCTGTATTATTTAAGAGATACTGTTCTTTCAGATCAGAAAAAGATTTGACTATATTTAAACTAAAGTCTACAAATTGTACTAACTTGAAAAGCCCCAAACAGGCCCATTTTTGGAATACCTTTGTGTAAATTCCTGGGGTAAATTCAGGGTTCCCCGTGGTAATCTGATAATTAGAAATTGCATAATTAAGACCCATTTTTGCACATATCTTATGCCAGGCTAGCAGTAAATTGTATATTGAGGTTAGATTTTTAACTGATCAAGGAATAGTTTTAAGATTACAGTGAAGAATGGCTATAGGTGAATATGGGTATAATACATTTTCTTCAAGTTCTAACAGAGAAAAATAGTTTGAATTCCCAATCTATCCTATATCAATTGTCGCCAAAGAAATTAAGCTATATAGTTCCAGATCGGGAAAAATTTCAATCTCTTGTAAAAGTTGCGGAATGTTCCTCGAAAGATTAGAAATATAAATTAAAAGATCGTCCACATAGAGGACAACCTTAATTTCTTTTTTACAAATCTTAATACCTTCAATTCTCTGGCGGATAGCTATGGCTAAAGATTCTATGGCTATAATAAATAGGAGCAATGAAAGCGGACAGCCCTGTCTAGTCCCTTGTTTTAGAGTTATGTTCTCTGTCAGTTGACCATTAATTAACAAAGCTGTTTTAGAGGTGTGATAAATATTCTTCACAAAGTGCAAAAAAAGCCAATGCAAACCAAATCTTTTCAAAGAAAAGAATATGTGACCATGCTGCACCAAGTCGAACGCCTTCTCTGCATCCAGTGAACCAACAGCCATGTCCTCATACCTTTTAAATGATGCAGTAGACATAGCTTCCTTTGACAGACAGTAATCTATTGTGAGGAATAATTCTCTAATCTTACCAGAAGCATTTCTGCCTTTAAGAAAACCAACCTGATCAGAATGAATTATTTGGTTTAAAGGGCTCTGGAGTCTGTTGGCAAAATTAGTAGTTAAGATTTTGTAATCAGAACTTAATAGGGCTATTGGCCTGTAGGAGCCCATTTCATGAAGATTTTTACCTTTCTTTAAGACCAAAGTGGTCCAGTATGCAGAGAAGGCATCCAAACATGGCGATTTATTTATAAAGTAATGATTAAAAAGGTTTTTAAGATATGGGATAATATTAAGTTTCAACATTTTATAGAATTCATTGGGAAGTAAATCTGGTCCCGGGGTTTTATGTAAAGATAATATTTCTTTATCGGTAATAGGAACATTAATCAAGGGTAGTAAATGTTCTGGGCAACTCGGGACCAAGATACAATACCAGAATTTTGCTTCATAATCTAAGTTAGGCTCTTTATATGAGTATAAATCAGAATAATAGGAAGAGAAAGATGATAAGATCTCTTTGGAGTCTTTATGAATATTGCAATTTGATTGAATTGCTTCAATGCTTTGAGAACTAGAGGAATTTTTAATTATCCTGGCCAAAAGTTTACCCGTCTTGTTCCCATATCTATAATATTTAGCCTGCATTTTTAACTCCTTCAACTTTGTAGAATGGAGGAGTAAAGTATCTCGTTCTTTCTTGACGTTGAGATATTTAACCCAATTATCTTTGGAGGAATTTAAGAGATAAGCATTATGTATTAACTAAATGATTTGTTGTTTCTTTTTCTCTCTTCCTAAGTTTTTTCTTCATATTGATCATAAAAGAAGTAATATCACTGGTCAAGACTGCCTTAGCAGGATTATTTCTGAATTTAAGATCATTAAAGGGACACTGAACCCAAATGTTTTCTTTCGTGATTCAGATAGAGCTTAGATGCCTTCTTTTTCAAATAAAGATAGCAAAAGAATGAAGAAAAATTGATAATAGGAGTAAATTAGAAAGTTGCTTAAAATTGCATGCTCTATCTGAATCACGAAAGAAAAAAATGTGGGTTCAGTGTCGCCTTTAAACAAATAAGTTGGAAAATGAAGACAGCGAAAGAAAGAATTAAAAGATAAAAGAGTACCTACCCATATGCCATCCCTTCTCAAGTTCTTTGTTTGCATTTATTTTTGCGGTTCAAATGTACCATAAGAGACCTTGTACTCTTGACTTTTGTTGTAACATTGATATGATTCAATAAAGCTTTCTTGGAAAACTTAAAAAAAAAAAAAAAGAGAAAAGAGAATTTCCAGTATAATAGGTGCATGATCCGAAAGACAAAAGAGAGACATCAGTGTATTAACTCCCGTGTTTATTAAGCTATTACTAATAGGAAACATATCTATCCTGGAGAGAGAACCATATTTTTTTGACATACATATATAATTTTTGATATCAGGATTCTGTTAGACATCTCTAATCCCCAGGTTACAAAAAAAGTTTTCTAAATTGTTTATTCTCTTGTTTATCTCTATTGATCTTAGAACAATTTTTACCCTGTCTAACCCTGTCTAAGGGATATTGTGGGATCATATTGAAATCTCCTCCTAAAATAAGATGACCTTCTACCATTTTTAATATCCTGGTTTGGAGGAGATTTCAAAATAATGGGTTAAAATCATTGGGTGCATATATATTACATAGAGTGAATAAACCATGTATAGTTTTTATTTTTATTATAATTATCCCATCAGGGTCAATATAAGAATCAATAATCTAGTATTTAAAAAAAAAAATTCAAGCAAAATAGCCACTCCGCTTTTCCTGGCAAGTGAAGGAGAGACTATCGCCTCTCCAACCCAGTGGGTCTTAAGTTTCAATCCTTCTAATGATAGATGAGTTTCCTGAAGGAAAGCTTTATCAGTATGTAATTTCTTTAAATGTCGAAGAATGGCCTTTCTTTTAATGGGGGGGGGGGGGAGTAATACCCCCTATAATCCAAGATGATACTAAGTTTGTGGAATATGCAAAGAAGAGAGAGGGAGGAGAAAAAAAGCTCTTTTCTTTTATTAAGGGTTTCATAAGAAAAATCTTGAAATATTTTAATCTGAGCATTTTCTATATGAGCAATTAGTTTTTTATGAAAATGTTGAAGAAGAAGTATTTTCTCCTGAAAATTTAGAATTTTAGCAACAACTGGTCTAGGTGTGTTATTCCAATCACTATTAGAAAATATTCTGCCCACTCTGTGCGTTCTTTCCACAATAATCGGAATAGAAGAAGAAGGAATTTCCAATAGGGAGAGGAGTGTTACAGAAACAAATTTTTTTTTTTTTTTTTTTTTTTTTTTTTTTTTTTAAACAAGCTTTATTTATAAAATTAAATCAGTATACATGTTACACATCATGATCATCAATAACACAGTCACCAATACAGTACAGTCATCAAAGTATATACAGCTCATGGATCTTCTTTGAAAAGAGAAAAATAACGTCAACAATCTAGGTTAGCGTCATATTAAGATCCGCATATCATATGACTCCTCTAGTTCCAGCTTATTGCAAGATAACATTGTGGTCTTATAAATGTCGGTGTATGACCTATTTTCCATTACTCTAACATTTTTTACAAGGCGATAATTTGAATAATACAGTATATCATATATCTACCTATGAGGTGTTGTTGAAGTTTGCTAAGTATCTCTACATGGTATCTGGGTTGTGAAGAGAGGGTATAGGTTGAATAGTGTCGGCTGTCAGAGAGTGTAAATATTCCTCCCAAATAAAGGAGATGTCATGAAATTCCCCTAGTTTGCCCATTTTGATGTAATGATATTGTTCTAGCTTTAAGGCCACTGTCACTCTGCCTCTCCAAAACTGTAGTGTTGGTAGTGTGTTTTTCTTCCAATTGTAAGGGATATATCTCTTGGCCGTATTTATCATTATCGTCAAAAGTTGAAGTCTGTACATACAACGTATCTTGGGGCGAACATTGAACAGGAGTGTCCATGGTGTATGGGGGATGGGGGAGCCCAGGGCTTTTCCTATTTCTCTTCCTATATCTAGCCAATATTGCCTTACAATGGGGCATGTCCACCATATATGTGTAAATGTACCTCTGTCCCTACACCCCCTCCAGCATTTTGCATCATAAGTGGGAATTATTTTCTCTAGTTTGTCTGGGGTGTAATGCCATCTACAAAGTAGTTTGGTATTCATTTCAGCGACCTGTAGGGATGAGGTTGAGGAGCTCATTTGCCTGTAAATCATGTCCCATGTTTTAGGTGAAGGGCGTTCGTTTAGTTCGGCTTCCCATCTTGTAACATATGTTGGTGGCTGTGTAGTCTGATGCGCTATAAGTAGTTTGTAAGAGATGGATAAGTTACCGCTACTCGGTAATATGGCATGGCATATAGACTCAAAGGGTGTCAGGGGCCTAGATATGTTGACCTTGTGCGGGTGCGTCTGATGGCTGTGTGAAATTTGATGGTATGCCATCCATTGTTTATGATCAAGTCCTAGTATATCTAAGACCTCTTGCTTAGTTTTAAGCTTACCGTTTTGTAAAACCTTATACCAATGTGTAGTCTGATTTAGCGTTAGCGTGTTTTGATCGCGGGTGTGGGGTAGGCTAAGGGGCTGGGTATCGTAGGCTAGTGGAGTCAGTGGAGACTGTAGGGACGAAATTGACTTATGTGACCTCAAAATCTTATTCCATACCTTGAAAGTTTCCTGAACTGTAATTGGGCATTCTGGCTGGGTAGTACCAGTATTCCTTTGATTGCCCGATGTCCAGCATTGTCCTCCTAAGTGGGGAGTCCCACAAAGTTCAGTTTCTAAAGTTACCCATTCTTTGTGGGCAGCATGTTTGCACCAGTCCACAATCCTGGACATGTGGACTGCGCACTTATACAATTGTAGATTAGGTACCCCCAATCCTCCTTGTAATTTATTACGATACAAAGTCTGTGTGGCGACTCTTGGTCGTTTATTGCTCCATATGAAGGAGTTAATAATTTTCTGTAACTGAAATAGTGATTTGTCTGGGATGGAAACAGGAAGTACTTGAAGGAGGTAAAGGATTTTTGGGAGAATAATCATTTTTATAGAGTTAATTCTGCCTATCCAAGATAAGGGCTTTTGTTTCCAGGAAGCCAAAATAGATATAATGTGTGTTACAAGAGGGTCAAAATTCAGTGGGATTATTTTATTCAGGTAGGGGGTAATGTATACACCTAAGTATTTGAGTGCTACAGGTTGGTGTCTAAATTGGTGTACCATCAAATGATTTAACTCGTGTTGTGGAGTCCCTACATTAATAAACTCCGATTTGGAGCAATTAATCCTAAAGTACGACATCTCTCCGAATTCGTGTAAAGTCGCCATGAGTGCGGGTACTGAAGTTTCTAAGTGCGTTAAAGTTAGAATGATATCGTTCGCATATAAGGAGGTTTTGTATTCTGTGTGATTTACAGTTATGCCTTTGATATCTAGGTTACCTCTGATGTATGTGGCTAACACTTCCATTGCCAATATGAACAGTGTGGGGGACAAGGGGCATCCCTGTCGGGTTCCGTTTTTGATTGCAAATGGTTCAGATATAAAATCATTTAATTTAATCTTGGCCGTAGGGTTATTGTATAGTACAAAAATTTTAGTGAGGAACTCAGTGTTAAAACCGAATTTTAGGAGTGTATTTTTAAGAAAGGACCAATTTAGGCGGTCAAATGCTTTTTCGGCATCCATAGATAGGACTACAGCAGGGATATTTTGTTTACTTGCATGTTCTATAAGATTAATGATTTCTCCAACATAGGTGTGTCCGGTCCACGGCGTCATCCTTACTTGTGGGATATTCTCTTCCCCAACAGGAAATGGCAAAGAGCCCAGCAAAGCTGGTCACATGATCCCTCCTAGGCTCCGCCTACCCCAGTCATTCTCTTTGCCGTTGTACAGGCAACATCTCCACAGAGATGGCTTAGAGTTTTTTAGTGTTTAACTGTAGTTTTTTATTATTCAATCAAGAGTTTGTTATTTTGAAATAGTGCTGGTATGTACTATTTACTCAGAAACAGAAAAGAGATGAAGATTTCTGTTTGTATGAGGAAAATGATTTTAGCAACCGTAACTAAAATCCATGGCTGTTCCACACAGGACTGTTGAGAGCAATTAACTTCAGTTGGGGGAACAGTGTGCAGTCTCTTGCTGCTTGAGGTATGACACATTCTAACAAGACGATGTAATGCTGGAAGCTGTCATTTTCCCTATGGGATCCGGTAAGCCATATTTATTACGATCGTAAATAAGGGCTTTACAAGGGCTTATTTAGACTGTAGACTTTTCTGGGCTAAATCGATTCATTATTAGCACATATTTAGCCTTGAGGAATCATTTTATCTGGGTATTTTGATATAATAATATCGGCAGGCACTGTATTAGACACCTTATTTCTTAGGGGCTTTCCCAAAGCATAAGCAGAGTCTCATTTTCGCGCCGGTGTGGCGCACTTGTTTTTGAGAGGCATGGCATGCAGTCGCATGTGAGAGGAGCTCTGATACTTAGAAAAGACTTTCTGAAAGCGTCATTTGGTATCGTATTCCCCTTTGGGCTTGGTTGGGTCTCAGCAAAGCAGATACCAGGGACTGTAAAGGGGTTAAAGCTTATAACGGCTCCGGTTCCGTTATTTTAAGGGTTAAAGCTTCCAAATTTGGTGTGCAATATTTTTAAGGCTTTAAGACACTGTGGTGAAAATTTTGTGATTTTTGAACAATTCCTTCATGTTTTTTCGCAATTGCAGTAACAAAGTGTGTTCAGTTTAAAATTTAAAGTGACAGTAACGGTTTTATTTTAAAACGTTTTTTGTACTTTCTTATCAAGTTTATGCCTGTTTAACATGTCTGAACTACCAGATAGACGGTGTTCTCAATGTGGGGAAGCCAGAATTCCTATTCATTTAAATAAATGTGATTTATGTGATAATGACAATGATGCCCAAGATGATTCCTCAAGTGAGGGGAGTAAGCATGGTACTGCATCATTCCCTCCTTCGTCTACACGAGTCTTGCCCACTCAGGAGGCCCCTAGTACATCTAGCGCGCCAATACTCCTTACTATGCAACAATTAACGGCTGTAATGGATAATTCTGTCAAAAACATTTTAGCCAAAATGAACCCTTGTCAGCGTAAGCGTGGCTGCTCTGTTTTAGTTACTGAAGAGCATGACGACGCTGATATTAATATCTCTGAAGGGCCCCTAATCCAGTTTGAGGGGGCCAGGGAGGTTTTGTCTGAGGGAGAAATTACTGATTCAGGGAACATTTCTCATCAGGCTGAATCTGATGTGATTACATTTAAATTTAAGTTGGAACATCTCCGCATTTTGCTTAAGGAGGTATTATCCACTCTGGATGATTGTGAAAAGTTGGTCATTCCAGAGAAACTATGTAAAATGGACAAGTTCCTAGAGGTGCCGGGGCTCCCAGAAGCTTTTCCTATACCCAAGCGGGTGGCGGACATTGTTAATAAAGAATGGGAAAGGCCCGGTATTCCTTTCGTCCCTCCCCCCATATTTAAAAAATTGTTTCCTATGGTCGACCCAAGAAAGGACTTATGGCAGTCAGTCCCCAAGGTCGAGGGAGCGGTTTCTACTTTAAACAAACGCACCACTATACCCATAGAGGATAGTTGTGCTTTCAAAGATCCTATGGATAAAAAATTAGAAGGTTTGCTTAAAAAGATGTTTGTTCAGCAGGGTTACCTTCTACAACCCATTTCATGCATTGTCCCTGTCACTACAGCTGCATATTTCTGGTTTGATGAACTGATTAAGGTGCTCGATAGTGATTCTCCTCCTTATGAGGAGATTATGGACAGAATCAATGCTCTCAAATTGGCTAATTCTTTCACTCTAGACGCCACTTTGCAAGTGGCTAGGTTAGCGGCTAAGAATTCTGGGTTTGCTATTGTGGCGCGCAGAGCGCTTTGGTTGAAATCTTGGTCGGCTGATGCGTCTTCCAAGAACAAGTTACTAAACATTCCTTTCAAGGGGAAAACGCTGTTTGGCCCTGACTTGAAAGAGATTATCTCTGATATCACTGGGGGTAAGGGCCACGCCCTTCCTCAGGATAGGCCTTTCAAGGCAAAAAATAGACCTAATTTTCGTCCCTTTCGTAAAAACGGACCAGCCCAAAGTGCTACGTCCTCTAAGCAAGAGGGTAATACTTCTCAAGCCAAGCCAGCTTGGAGACCAATGCAAGGCTGGAACAAGGGAAAGCAGGCCAAGAAACCTGTCACTGCTACCAAGACAGCATGAAATATTGGCCCCCGATCCGGGACCGGATCTGGTGGGGGGCAGACTCTCTCTCTTCGCTCAGGCTTGGGCAAGAGATGTTCTGGATCCTTGGGCGCTAGAAATAGTCTCCCAGGGTTATCTTCTGGAATTCAAGGGACTTCCCCCAAGGGGGAGGTTCCACAGGTCTCAGTTGTCTTCAGACCACATAAAAAGACAGGCGTTCTTACATTGTGTAGAAGACCTGTTAAAAATGGGAGTGATTCATCCTGTTCCATTAAGAGAACAAGGGATGGGGTTCTACTCCAATCTGTTCATAGTTCCCAAAAAAGAGGGAACGTTCAGACCAATCTTAGATCTCAAGATCTTAAACAAATTTCTCAAGGTCCCATCGTTCAAGATGGAAACCATTCGAACCATCCTTCCTTCCATCCAGGAAGGTCAATTCATGACCACGGTGGATTTAAAGGATGCGTATCTACATATTCCTATCCACAAGGAACATCATCGGTTCCTAAGGTTTGCATTCCTGGAAAAACATTACCAGTTTGTGGCGCTTCCTTTCGGATTAGCCACTGCTCCAAGGATTTTCACAAAGGTACTAGGGTCCCTTCTAGCGGTACTAAGACCAAGGGGCATTGCAGTAGTACCTTACCTGGACGACATTCTGATTCAAGCGTCGTCCCTCCCTCGAGCAAAGGCTCACACGGACATCGTCCTGGCCTTTCTCAGATCTCACGGCTGGAAAGTGAACGTGGAAAAGAGTTCTCTATCCCCGTCAACAAGGGTTCCCTTCTTGGGAACAATTATAGACTCCTCAGAAATGAGGATTTTTCTAACAGAGGCCAGAAAGACAAAGCTTCTGGACTCTTGTCGGATACTTCATTCCGTTCCTCTTCCTTCCGTAGCTCAGTGCATGGAAGTGATCGGGTTGATGGTAGCGGCAATGGACATAGTTCCTTTTGCGCGCATTCATCTAAGACCATTACAACTGTGCATGCTCAGTCAGTGGAATGGGGACTATACAGACTTGTCTCCAAAGATACAAGTAAATCAGAGGACCAGAGACTCACTCCGTTGGTGGCTGTCCCTGGACAACCTGTCACGAGGGATGACATTCCGCAGACCAGAGTGGGTCATTGTCACGACCGACGCCAGTCTGATGGGCTGGGGCGCGGTCTGGGGATCCCTGAAAGCTCAGGGTCTTTGGTCTCGGGAAGAATCTCTTCTACCGATAAATATTCTGGAACTGAGAGCGATATTCAATGCTCTCAAGGCTTGGCCTCAGCTAGCGAGGACCAAGTTCATTCGGTTTCAATCAGACAACATGACGACTGTTGCGTACATCAACCATCAGGGGGGAACAAGGAGTTCCCTAGCGATGGAAGAAGTGACCAAGATTATTCTATGGGCGGAGTCTCACTCCTGCCACCTGTCTGCTATCCACATCCCGGGAGTGGAAAATTGGGAAGCGGATTTTCTGAGTCGTCAGACATTGCATCCGGGGGAGTGGGAACTCCATCCGGAAATCTTTGCCCAAGTCACTCAACTATGGGGCATTCCAGACATGGATCTGATGGCCTCTCGTCAGAACTTCAAAGTTCCTTGCTACGGGTCCAGATCCAGGGATCCCAAGGCGGCTCTAGTGGATGCACTAGTAGCACCTTGGACCTTCAAACTAGCTTATGTGTTCCCGCCGTTTCCTCTCATCCCCAGGCTGGTAGCCAGGATCAATCAGGAGAGGGCGTCGGTGATCTTGATAGCTCCTGCGTGGCCACGCAGGACTTGGTATGCAGATCTGGTGAATATGTCATCGGCTCCACCTTGGAAGCTACCTTTGAGACGAGACCTTCTTGTTCAGGGTCCGTTCGAACATCCGAATCTGGTTTCACTCCAGCTGACTGCTTGGAGATTGAACGCTTGATTTTATCGAAGCGAGGTTTCTCAGATTCTGTTATCGATACTCTTGTTCAGGCCAGAAAGCCTGTAACTAGAAAGATTTACCACAAAATTTGGAAAAAATATATCTGTTGGTGTGAATCTAAAGGATTCCCTTGGGACAAGGTTAAGATTCCTAGGATTCTATCCTTCCTTCAAGAAGGATTGGAAAAAGGATTATCGGCAAGTTCCCTGAAGGGACAGATTTCTGCCTTGTCGGTGTTACTTCACAAAAAACTGGCAGCTGTGCCAGATGTTCAAGCCTTTGTTCAGGCTCTGGTTAGAATCAAGCCTGTTTACAAACCTTTGACTCCTCCTTGGAGTCTCAATTTAGTTCTTTCAGTTCTTCAGGGGGTTCCGTTTGAACCCTTACATTCCGTTGATATTAAGTTGTTATCTTGGAAAGTTTTGTTTTTAGTTGCAATTTCTTCTGCTAGAAGAGTTTCAGAATTATCTGCTCTGCAGTGTTCTCCTCCTTATCTGGTGTTCCATGCAGATAAGGTGGTTTTACGTACTAAACCTGGTTTTCTTCCAAAAGTTGTTTCTAACAAAAACATTAACCAGGAGATTATCGTACCTTCTCTGTGTCCGAAACCAGTTTCAAAGAAGGAACGCTTGTTGCACAATTTGGATGTTGTTCGCGCTCTAAAATTCTATTTAGATGCTACAAAGGATTTTAGACAAACATCTTCCTTGTTTGTTGTTTATTCAGGTAAAAGGAGAGGTCAAAAAGCAACTTCTACCTCTCTCTCTTTTTGGATTAAAAGCATCATCAGATTGGCTTACGAGACTGCCGGACGGCAGCCTCCCGAAAGAATCACAGCTCATTCCACTAGGGCTGTGGCTTCCACATGGGCCTTCAAGAACGAGGCTTCTGTTGATCAGATATGTAGGGCAGCGACTTGGTCTTCACTGCACACTTTTACCAAATTTTACAAGTTTGATACTTTTGCTTCTTCTGAGGCTATTTTTGGGAGAAAGGTTTTGCAAGCCGTGGTGCCTTCCATTTAGGTGACCTGATTTGCTCCCTCCCTTCATCCGTGTCCTAAAGCTTTGGTATTGGTTCCCACAAGTAAGGATGACGCCGTGGACCGGACACACCAATGTTGGAGAAAACAGAATTTATGTTTACCTGATAAATTTCTTTCTCCAACGGTGTGTCCGGTCCACGGCCCGCCCTGGTTTTTTAATCAGGTCTGATAATTTATTTTCTTTAACTACAGTCACCACGGTACCATATGGTTTCTCCTATGCTATTATTCCTCCTTAACGTCGGTCGAATGACTGGGGTAGGCGGAGCCTAGGAGGGATCATGTGACCAGCTTTGCTGGGCTCTTTGCCATTTCCTGTTGGGGAAGAGAATATCCCACAAGTAAGGATGACGCCGTGGACCGGACACACCGTTGGAGAAAGAAATTTATCAGGTAAACATAAATTCTGTTTTTAGTGGAGTTGTCCCTAGCTTCTCTATTTGGGGTAAATCCTACTTGATTAAGATGTATTAAGTTTGGGAGTACTTTGTTTAGACGGGTGGCGAGGATTTTGGCATAGAGCTTAACGTCCACATTTAGTAAAGAAATGGGGCGAAAATTTGAGGGGGTCGTGGCTGGTTTGCCCGGTTTGGGCAAAACCACAACATGTGCTTCTAACATCGAGGGCGGGAATTTAGCTCCTTGACTTATTTCATTAAAGATTGAAACCAAGTGTGGAGCCAAATCTTCCTGAAAAATTTTATAATATTTAGTGGAGAACCCATCTGGGCCCGGGCTCTTTCCATTTTTTAGTGTTTGTATGGCCTTCTTGATCTCTGGTATAGAGAAGGGCAAATTAAGTTGTTCTAGTTGGGCCTCTGTTAGTTTGGGTAAAGGACAGTTTTTAAGGTATCTATCTAATGTATTATTGAAATGGGGTAGATCATTAGCAGGAGATAAGTTATACAAGTCCGAATAGTAAGAGTGGAACGCCTGAAGAATTTCGGGGGTGGTTGTTAATGTTGATTTGTTTGGGGGTTTTAGTTCATATATGTGTGTTTTAAGTTTCTTTCTTTTTAGGGCCCTTGCTAGATATTTACCGGCTCTATTATTCTCATAATGAAAAAAACTATTTGTTTTATGCACAAGATTGTGGTGTTCTAATTGCAAAAAGTCATCTAGAGCTTGCCTGACTTTCGTTATTTCAGTTAGAATACTAGTGTCCAACGGAGAGTGCTTATGTAAGTGTTCCAGATCTGAGAGTTTAACGGTAAGGTTATCGTATTCCACCCGTTGGGCATGTCTTAATTGGGCTCTTAATTTAATAAATTCCCCCCTGAGCGAGCATTTATGTGCCTCCCAAACCGCAAATTGGTTAGAAGTTGAAGGAACGTTTATCTGGAAATATTCCTCTATGACTTTGTGTAATTTATCAATATGGTCTACCTTGTTAAGTAATGTATCATCCAATTTCCATAGAAATGGTACATCTGTGTGTTCAGGCCATGTGATATGTAGTGAGACAGCCGAATGGTCTGACCAGGCCGTGGGGGAGATTACACATTTTTTAACCTGTGTGAGACCTTTTTGATTAGTGAGAAAATAATCAATCCTACTGTGTGATTTGTTGGGATGGGAGTAGAACGTATAGTCCCTAGTGTTGGGGTGCTGGAGTCTCCAGATGTCATATAGCTTATGGAGTTTAAGTTGCTTCCAAAAATATGTATGAAATTTCGTCTTACGTGCTAGGCAGGGATTGTTGCTATCTAAATGTGGTTGAAAGTGTAGATTAAAGTCTCCGCCTATATAAAGTGATCCTGTTGAGATGTCTAGAATACGATTAAACAGTTGTACAAAAAAGGGTTTTGGCTTGCTATTGGGTGCATAAAGATTGACAAATGTAACCGGGCGTCCGTATAGGAGGCCCTTCAGTCCCAGAAATCGACCTTCGTTATCTGATTCTTGTTTGATTAATGTAAAGTGTACACTTCTTTTCATTAAAATGCTCACGCCACATTTTTTGGCAGGTCCTGTGCTGTGAAAATGTTGTGTATAGGTTGTTACAGAAACAAATTTTATTAGATCTTCATATTCCTTTGATTCAGGAATCCCAATTAGTCTGATATTATTCCTTCTACTCCGATTTTCAAGATCTTCTAATTTTGTTTGAAGTTTTAAGGTCATAGTTTGATTCTCTGCCAAGTGAGTTTTCTGTAAAACATTAGTGTCTTCGAGATCAGACACTCGTTCTAATTCTGATTTCAGTAGAGTAGAGTATTCTCTAACCTCCTGTCTCAGAAAAGATATCTCCGATTTAAATTCTATTTTTAAAGATTCAAAATAAGGTGCTAGAGATTCAATAATATCTTTTACTAAAAGTTGTCTAACTAGAGGGTCATTCGGTGCGGATTAAGTAGTATCAGAATGTAATTCAACTAAGGACTCTGAAGGTTGTTTATTTTTCTTATCTCTTTTAGAGGTGATGATTGGAGATTTTGCTCTAGACTGCAAAGTAGAGGGAAAAAAAATCTCCATAAAAATAGTTTAAATAATAAAGACCCTTTATAGACACAGTCAGAAAGTGTAAGAAAAGACAATATTTAGTTTGATATATAAGCAGAACTAGGGTATGCGTCTTAAGTTTAATAAGTACTAGTTCTAACAAAGGTGCATAGTTTAGGTGAACCCCAAATGTCACATTGTTGTAGATATCTCAAGAAATTACTCAAAACTCTACCTATATAGACTTGTACAGTGTGAGAAAAGTAGTAATGTCACTGTAGATGAACTGATATCTTCAGTGGGTGAAAAGTCAAACAGATAGGAGAACTAGAGTAGAAACTTTTATGATGTTGCAAAGATTTTCTAATCTTATGTATACTAAGCAGCAACAATCAATGTGACTTTCTTACTTAGAGTAGCATACAAAACATGTACAGAGAGCAATATTTTCAAAATGAAGAGCTCAGATTTACCAATATACAAAATCTTATAGGAAATAAAGCAGGTAGCAAATAACCAGCATATAGTTAGTATCTTCACAGGAATTAAGGCCACAAGTGAAAAGTATGAAATGTATGTGTAGCTCTACAGGAAAATAATTTATACAGTCCTGTAATAACCTTTTCTGTAAGTGGAAAATAGCAGCAACCAATGTAGCTCTTGGACCCACTCTTAGTCACCAAACATATAAGGGGATCACGGTCGGATAGAGTGAGATTTTTTTTAAAAAGTTCACAAGTTCCCCTATGTGTATTCTTGTAGGAGTGTAAGTTAGTATCTACACCAAAATTAAGCCAGATAGGTGTAAAGTTGTTGTAAATCACTTGGTGTCTTTACTGGGGTGATAAGCCAGAAATGGAGTGACAGATATAAGCACTTAAACAGTCCTGTAAAGACTTTCTATGCTTGTGTACAATAAGCAGCAGGAACCATTACAGGTCCTCTTGTGCCATGGGGGTATCAACAAACGCTGTTACCCAGCGTAGTCCGCACGAGTGGATGGCCTTTTGCGAGGAGAACCAGGTCAATAAGTGGTCTGGTCGGGCTTTTCCCCTGCCTCAGCAGGCACCAGGCGTTAGGCCCCAAGCCAAGGATACAGCCGCGTATAGGGAGCAGATCGGATTGCAGTGCACACAGAGAGACATGTGGTAACGTCCGTGTGTGTCATAGTTGCCAACATTTCAGAAAAAATTCCAGGGACACTTAGCAGCAGAGCAAGCAAGCGGGTTACTGGAGTATTGACGACCTACTGTTCAACTGCTCCGCCCACTCAGTTCTGCAAACAAAACACACCCATTTGAAAGTAATAGTATAACTTAGACTTATCCATTGTTTATTATACAGATTACAGCACCAAGCTCTTACACCTACTCAGTCTCTGGAACACATTCTGGGCTTATGGTTATTTTTACAACACAGCATCAAAATTAGAAAGACAAATAATATGTGAACCCATTCAATAATAATAACAATATTCCATTAGGAATGAATTATATTTAAATAATACACTATATGTATTTATCATCTATCTATCTGTCTATGTGTATGTTTGTGTATATATATTATATATTAGGCAAATGAGTATTTTGACCACATCATCCTCTTTATGCATGTTATCTTACTCCAAGCTGTATAGGCTCGAAAGCCTACTACCAATTAAGCATATTAGGTGATGTGCATCTCTGTAATGAGAAGGGGTGTGGTCTAATGACATCAACACCCTATATCAGGTGTGCATAATTATTAGGCAACTTCCTTTCCTTTGGCAAAATGGGTCAAAAGAAGGACTTGACAGGCTCAGAAAAGTAAAAAATAGTGAGATATCTTGCAGAGGGATGCAGCACTCTTAAAATTGCAAAGCTTCTGAAGCGTGATCATCGAACAATCAAGCGTTTCATTCAAAATAGTCAACAGGGTCGCAAGAAGCGTGTGGAAAAACCAAGGCGCAAAATAACTGCCCATGAACTGAGAAAAGTCAAACGTGCAGCTGCCAAGATGCCACTTGCCACCAGTTTGGCCATATTTCAGAGCTGCAACATCACTGGAGTGCCCAAAAGCACGAGGTGTGCAATACTCAGAGACATGGCCAAGGTAAGAAAGGCTGAAAGACGACCACCACTGAACAAGACACACAAGCTGAAACGTCAAGACTGGGCCAAGAAATATCTCAATACTGATTTTTCTAAGGTTTTATGGACTGATGAAATGAGAGTGAGTCTTGATGGGCCAGATGGATGGGCCCGTGGCTGGATTGGTAAAGGGCAGAGAGCTCCAGTCCGACTCAGACGCCAGCAAGGTGGAGGTGGAGTACTGGTTTGGGCTGGTATCATCAAAGATGAGCTTGTGGGGCCTTTTCGGGTTGAGGATGGAGTCAAGCTCAATGTGAGGATTTATTATATAATTAATATGAACCCAGTTGTATCTACTCCACTCAGTCTCACACCAAACCTAGGTACCTTGATAAACTAGGAACCTTATTATGCTCATTGACTGAGGGTGACCTGTTTAGGTCAAAAGTAAATAACAACTATCTTTAGTTGTTGGAGATATGCACAACAATGTGAGTGCGCTAATACTCTCCTAAGTACTATAATAGCATTTGCTAAACAATAGATAATCTCTTTGGATATAGAATAAAATATAACTTTATGTAATTGAAGCTCTGTTAGTATCTCTTTAAATAGATTGTAGCTTATCAATCAGGTACAATGCTTTAATGTTCAGGTTAGTAAAGTTCATATGCAACCTTATTTATGAATGCAGCAGAATTGTTATGGCAGTGTATTGTATGCAGAAATAACCAGGATATATGCAGAGGATGTTAAACATGCACACTTTCCATTAGTAACGTATATGTATAAGCTTGATTAGTTAGTATATACAGTCTTAGGAACATATGATATTAGCGTAACTTCAGCAATAACTTTATGTTTAGTACGATACCCAACACTTCATGACCAGCGTATACTTGTGAAGACTATGCTTGATAGCAATTCAGTTGTCCTGAGAAGCAGTGTTGAATCCGGCAACAGAGAGGAGCTGCGACACTGACTCCCGGAGTGCTGATGACGTCAGACGCCGAACTACTGCAGACACGCTGAATGTCAGTTAGCGTTTCAGAATGAAGTATGCTGTCCTGTGATTGAAGAGAACTTTGCAGATATAAAGTTAGAAAACAACTTGACGAAAATGGAGAGAGCTTCTTGAAAGTTGTGATCACTCCTCATGTGAATCAAATTACCAAGCATCGATGAATTAGAGAGGAGGGCTTATAAAGGCATAACGGTCATGTGATATTATGTTTAAAGGGACAGTGAAACGTGGAAAAGATGAAGTATAGAGATTGGGAATTACTGTGATATGACACTCAACTCCCAGTCCTACTGCCAGTTTCTGGAAGACACCTTCTTCAAGCAGTGGTACAGGAAGAAGTCTGCATCCTTCAAGAAAAACATGATTTTCATGCAGGACAATGCTCCATCACACGCGTCCATGTACTCCACAGTGTGGCTGGCAAGAAAGGGTATAAAAGAAGAAAATCTAATGACATGGCCTCCTTGTTCACCTGATCTGAACCCCATTGAGAACCTGTGGTCCATCATCAAATGTGAGATTTACAAGGAGGGAAAACAGTACACCTCTCTGAACAGTGTCTGGGAGGCTGTGGTTGCTGCTGCACGCAATGTTGATGGTGAACAGATCAAAACACTGACAGAATCCATGGATGGCAGGCTTTTGAGTGTCCTTGCAAAGAAAGGTGGCTATATTGGTCACTGATTTGTTTTTGTTTTGTTTTTGAATGTCAGAAATATATATTTGTGAATGTTGAGATGTTATATTGGTTTCACTGGTAAAAATAAATAATTGAAATGGGTATATATTTGTTTTTTGTTAAGTTGCCTAATAATTATGCACAGTAATAGTCACCTGCACACACAGATATCCCCCTAAAATAGCTATAACTAAAAACAAACTAAAAACTACTTTCAAAACTATTCAGCTTTGATATTAATGAGTTTTTTGGGTTCATTGAGAACATGGTTGTTGTTCAATAATAAAATTAATCCTCAAAAATACAACTTGCCTAATAATTCTGCACTCCCTGTGTATATATATATATATATATATATATATATATATATATATATATATATACAAACAACAAATGTTGTGCAAGGAGATTTTCAGGGACATTTCCAGGGACAAAAAAAATCCAGGGACATACAACAAAATCCAGGGACTGTCCCTGGAAATCAGGGACTCTTGGCAACTATGGTGTGTGTGTGCGTGTGTCCATGCTCGGTGATTATGCCGAGCTAGCTGAACACATCTAGTTAGCCAATCACAAGAGACAAATGTGTACAGGCACCAATCAGCAGCTAGCTCCCACTAGTGTAGGATATGTGCATATTCATTTTCTATAAGAGATACTAAGAGAACAAAGCACATTTGAAAACAGAAGTGAATTTAAGTGTCTTAAAATTACATACTCTATCTGAATAACGCAAGTTTAATTTTGACTTTCCTATCCCTTTAAGCATAGATCCTAACCTTTTTTTTATCCACATAAAAATATACCAAGCTGTCTACTGAATTATGCATGTAGAACCTGAATATTTTAATGGGATTCTAGACAGCTATAACTTTGTCAATACTTGTTCTTAAAGGTAAAGTCAAGTCCAAAAAAATCTTTTGTGCTTCAAATAGGGCATGTCATTTTAAACAACTTTCCAATTTACTTTTATCACCAGTTTTGCTTTGTTCACTTGGTATTCTTAGTTGAAAGCTAAACCTAGGAGGTTCATATGCTAATTTATTAGACATTGAAGGCCGCCTCTAATCTAAATGCATGTTGATAGTTTTTCACCACTAGAGGGTGTTAGTTCATGTGTTTCATATAGATAACATTGAGCTCATGCATGTGAATTTACCATGGAGTGAGCACTGATTGGTTAAAATTCAAGTCTGTCAAAAGAACTGAAATAAGTGGGCAGTCTGCAGAGGCTTAGATACAAGGTAATTACAGAGGTAAAATGTGTATTATTATAACTGTGTTGGTTATGCAAAACTGGGGAATGGGTAATTAAGGGATTATCTATCTTTTAAAACAACACAAATTCTGGTGTTGACTGTCCCTTTAAGCTTAAAAATGACTTCAATTCTAAAATTAGGTTTTGAAAATTATATAAGTCAAACTTGTTTGTGATAAAAAAAAGAAAACTAACACCCTTAATAAGTGTAATTGCCATGTTGCTACATATTACATAAACATGAGTTACTGAGCCAAAACATAGAGCAGCAATAAAAGTGATAGTGTTTTGTAGGCAGTGGCATACCAATAGACAATCTGATTATGCTAATTAAATTAAGCCACAGCTGTGCAATATTTAGATATGACGTCTATATTCACTAATGGCCAGATTACAAGTGGAATGCTAATTTATTGCGCGCCATAAATTGGTAAATTTGTCGTTTACAGGCACGCAATAAATAACCAGCCATTACAAGTGGTTAATTTTCCAAAAGTGCCCCAATTGATTGCAAAATAAAGTTGTTGTTTTTTTTTAATAAAAACCCCCCTGCAAGAAGCAGTTTTTAGGGGTTAAAGTTGATGGGTGTGAGGTAAAGGGCCTTTATATTGCGGTCTATGGGGAACTGTGTGTTCCCTGTAAATATATATGTATAGGCTTATATACATATGTATTTATGCGCGACTTACCCCCTTTGCTGCGCTAGGTTCTCATGCCGTGTCTGGCAGTATCAGAATGAGGCTCACATTGGAGCCTTTGGAAGTGCACTCTGATGAGCACAATGCTTCTGTGCAACTTGTAATACCAGTGCACATTTGCGTGCGCTGGTATTACTAAGTGAAGTGCAAATATTGCCCTTGCGAAAGTGATATTTTGCACTCCACTTGTAATCTGGCCCTAAATATGTTTAGAAAATAGAAACAAATCACGAAAATACACAAAAAGTTATAAAAACATAGCAGAGCTTTACAATTTCTGGGAGCAGGAAGCCCAAGCTCCTAAATACTGGAAATCTAATTCATCTCTGTGTGAATTGTCCACCTCCGTGGTGCTTAATAAAGATTTATGTGAGGATCGGAATGCGGGAGAAGGTGGCCGCTCATGCTGTTCGGATCTTTTTGTAGCCGGATTGATTCTAATGAAAGATTTTAGTGCAAATTCAGATTTTAGATTTTACTTCCGCATTTGGATCCTCACGAAGGATCTGAATGTACATTACCATCGCTTAATAACGTGTATTTGTAGATGCTCTTGAGGTTGCCTAGGGGCCTTGTTTTGATTAATTAGTGGGCTGACCTGCCATTAGTATAATAAGTCCCCAGCACTATGCAGTAAAATTCTTTATTGTAGACACTTAACATTCAGCAATGTTTTTGGGGATTAACCCCTTAATCATGCTAGGGGTTAATCCCTGAATCGTTGCTGAATTTTAAGTGTCTACAATAAAGAATTTTACTACATAGTGCTGGGGACTTATTGTACTTTTTGATGTCATCAGGGATTTGCAGTATATCCCTGTCTCCCATGCACTGATCTGCTGGGCTGACCGTACCTTTTGGATACTGCCATTAGTATACATAGTGCCCAATACATTAAATATCACACACACACAAAATGGCAACTTCGGAAATATGTTTGAAACACAGATAATTTAAATGTTTTTGAGTAAAATATCTGCATGTCCGTTTTGTTATGGAAAAGTAGTCTCACTGGATAGAATGGAAGGTGTCTCTGGGACTGGTAGACACAAACAAGGGGCTGGCTGTGGGCGATCCGAGGGTGTGGTTTGCCTGTCATGCAGAATTTATAAAGAACCTATTGCCCTTGTTAAAGGGACATAAAACAAGTTGGGATAGAGTTAAAATATAATATTATGTACTTTAATTACTTTACCTGCAAATGTATACTGTAGTGCCTTGCCATTAACCCTTTCTTTTTAGTTTCCGAATTGTAAAGCTCTAACTCCCCCCACACATTACCTTCTATGGCTGTATCTATATCGTTGTTTTGGTAGAATTAAAAAATGAACAGGGATTATCTGCTGGAGCATGCATAGAAGCTGTGAACTCAGTTGAAATACAATTCCTATATTAAGTATCTTGACTTGTAGTCGTGTCCCCCGATTGCAAAGCTAATAAAGTTTTTTAATCAGATTTTTTTTTTCTTATATTAGTGTGGACTGATATCTATGGAATTTTAGATTTCCCATTCTGAATTGTTTGTTCTGTAAAGTTTTAAAATAAGTTTTTGTGAGGTTTCCTTTACCGTGAAGTTAGGTCTATACACTGAGAGACAAATATTTACTCGATAGATGCTGCTGCATTGATTGTAATGGAGAGTCACCCGCAACAAATCTATTTGATGTGCACAGTTTTCGAGTTGCAATTTTGTGGTGAGATTATTTTTAATAGTTGTACAAACGGATTTCAATGAATTTGAGACCATGGAGCTGATTTATCAAGGGCCGAATGGCCCCTGATGCCCCTGTTTCCGCACCAGCAGTTATTAAAATTATAAAAGGGCTCAAAGATACAATGTCTCAGATGTTAGAAAAAAAGGACTGCAAAGGGCTTTAACATAGAAATGCATATATATATATATATGTGTGTATATATGTGTGTGTGTTTATATGTGTGTAGTGTACATATGTATTTATATATTTATATGTGTATTTATATGTGTATGTATGTATTTACATACATATATACACAAATAAATACATATGTAAACGTAATATATATATATATATATATATATATATATATATTAAAGTGCATTGGAGGCTTTTGCAGTATTCATATGTAATAAAATGTTTAACAGTATTTACGGTAAATATTATACATCCCAATGTTCTGCACATAGCATAATATGTTCTAAGTATTTTTAAATAGATATCTATATATATATATATATATATATATATATATATATATACTAGTCCTAAAGCCCGTTCACACGGGCCATTTTTTGCAGTACAGCGGTCCCACCCCTTGCGCTCTCTCCCTCCCCCTCTCTTTTGAGCTCTCTCTCTCTCTCTCCCCCCCCCTCTCTTTTGAGCTCTCTCTCTCCCCCTCTCTTTTGAGCTCTCTCTCCCCCTCTCTTTTGCTCTCTCTCTCTCCCCCCTCTCTTTTGCTCTCTCTCTCTCTCCCCCCTCTCTTTTGCTCTCTCTCTCTCTCCCCCCTCTCTTTTGCTCTCTCTCTCTCCCCCCTCTCTTTTGCTCTCTCTCTCTCCCCCCTCTCTTTTGCTCTCTCTCTCTCCCCCTCTCTTTTGCGCTCTCTCCCCCTCTCTTTTGCGCTCTCTCTCCCCCTCTCTTTTGTGCTCTCACTCCCCCTCTCTTTTGCTCTCTCTCTCTCGCCCATTTCTTTTGTGCTCTCTCTCCCCCATCTCTTTTGCGCTCTCTCTCCCCCATCTCTTTTGCGCTCTCTCCCCCCCCTCTCTTTTGCTCTCTCTCTCTCCCCCCTCTTTTGCTCTCTCTCTCCCCCCTCTTTTGTGCTCTCTCTCTCTCCCCCCACTTTTGTGCTCTCTCTCTCTCCCCCTACTTTTGCTCTCTCACCCCTCTCTTTTGCTCTCTCTCTCTGCCCCCTCTTTTTTGCTCTCTCTCTCCCACCCTCTCTTTTGCGTGCTCTCTCCCCCTCTCTTTTCCGTGCTCTCTCTCTCCCTTGCGCTCTCTCTCCTCTCTTTTGCGCTCTCTCTCCCCCCTCTCTTTTGCGCTCTCTCTCCCCCTCTCTTTTGTGCTCTCTCTCCCCCCTCTTTTGCTCTCCCCCCTCTTTTGCTCTCTCACTCTCTCCCCCTCTCTTTTGCGCTCTCTCTCCCCCTCTCTTTTGCGCTCTCTCTCTTTCTCTCCCTCTCTTTTGCACTCTCTCGCCCCCCCTCTCTTCGCGCTCTCTCCCCCTCTTTTGCTCTCTCTCTCCCCCATCTCTTTTGCGCTCTCTCTCTCTCCCTCTTTTGAGCACTCTCTCTCCCCGATCTATTTTGCGCTCTCTCTCTCTCTCCCCCTCTCTTTTGAGCTCTCTCTCTCTTCTCTCTCTCTCTCTCTCTCTCTCTCTCTCTCTCTCTCTCTCTCTCTCTCTCTCTCTCTCTCTCTCTCTCTCTCTCTCTCTCTCTCTCTCTCTCTCTCTCTCCCCCCCCTCCTCTCTCTCTCCCCCCTCCTCTCTCTCTCTCTCCCCCTCCCTCCTCTCTCTCTCCCCCTCCCTCCTCTCTCTCTCTCCCTCCCTCCTCTCTCTCTCTTCCCCCTCCTCTCTCTCTCCCCCCCTCTCTCTCTCTCCCCCCTCCTCTCTCTCTCTCTCTCTCTCTCTCTCTCTCTCCCTTCTCTCTCTCTCTCTCTCTCCCCCTCCCTCCCTCCTCTCTCTCTCTCTCTCTCTCTCTCTCTCTCTCTCTCTCTCTCTCTCCCCTCTCTCTCTCTCTCCCTCTCCCTCCCTCCTCTCTCTCTCTCCTTCCCTCCTCTCTCTCTCTCTCTCTCTCTCTCTCTCTCTCCCTCCTCTCTCTCTCTCTTCTCTCTCTCCCCTCCTCTCTCTCTCTCTCTCTCTCTCCATCTCTCCCCCCTCTCTATCTTACGGCCACGCCCCCTTTGCGGCCATTCATGCCCTTCCCCTTCACGTAGGCCATGCCCCCCACTCGTGACGGCCACGCCCACTTCTGCTGTAGATCAGCTAGGGAGTAGGACTCAAAGACCAGGTGTGTTTGTCCTCGTGCTGTCTCTACTGCGCATGACAGCTTCGGACAAACACACTTGGCCTTTTATATAATAGGATATATAAATATCTGTATATATCTATACCTATAAATAATCATGCATATATGTAGGTATAAATGTATATTTGTGCAGAAATCCATCAGATATATATTTAAAGATCTCTTTAAGAATAAATAGAACATATTCTGCTGTGTGCAGAACATTGTATTATGAAATATGCAATATTATCTTCTTATGTTGCACTTTTAAATATATTGTGTTAGTTTTTTTTTTGTTTTGTTTTTTTTTTTACTTTTTCGGCTCCATTAAAGTCTATGGGGCCTATCTATCAAGTTCTGTACGGAGCTTGAGGGCGCGGTTTTAAGACCGCTGCTCCATAACCCTGTCCGTCTGCTCTGATGAGGCGGACAGGGATCGCCGGAATTCAACCCGATCGGGTTGATTTATACCCCCCTGCTGGCGGCAGGGGGCAGCGTTGCACCAGCAGCTCTTGTGAGTTGCTGGTGTAATGCTGAATACGGAGAGCATATTGCTCTCCGCATTCAGCAATGTCTGTTGGACCTGATCCACACTGTCGGATCAGGTCCGACAGACATTTCATAAATAGGCCTCTATGTCTATGAAGTAGGGCTGCGGAATCTGTTGGCACTCTACAAATACCTGATAATAATAAAAATAATAAACGGCAATGCGATTTTACATTTGTGAATTCTCAAAGTCTATTTGTTACTGCAATTTTGCGATCGTACAATTTTTTTACTTTCAACTCGTAATACGAGTGTGAATCTCCAAGCGCAAAAAAAAAAAGTAATGCCCGAATGCGAGCGCAAGCTGCCGCTTCACTCGTTATAAATTGGCCATCAGGCAGATAACCTATTTTGAACTACACTGTCTAAGTGTGAGGGTGGCTTTTACTTGATGTACAGTGACGCTGGATAGGATACTCAAACTGGACACACTATACGCTACATGAAAATCATTACTGTAAGGAGCAGTGGCTCCAACATTAACCTCAGGGAACATTACATTCCAAGTCTGTATTGTGGCCCCCTCCATAGGACAATGTATTAAAAAAGTGTCTCAGTCATGTTGATTGTGTAACCTTTGCAAAGAAAAGAAGGTAGGGATGGCCACAAATCTTAACATGTTAAGTGTTTTTACACCACAGTTTGTGAGACGCAGTCTGTGTAAATGAGCCCGGACCCTAAGGCTGTGTTTTCACCTGTTTTATTTTGTAAATGATGTAAAGAATAGCAATTGTTAACTCGATTTTTATGATTAACTTATTAAGAGCAGAGAGCCAAATAGGCTAGTGGTGACTTAAGGGTTAAGGCCTGTGGGAGAGGGAGATTTAAAACCTTTTGCATTCTGACGGTGTTACTTATGAAGAAGGTTGCATACATTTTGTGTAAGTGTGGGGTTAATTAAAGGGATTTTGTAGAGCATTTAATTATTGTACAATTCACACTGAAACTATATGTGTTTAAACGCTGCAGATGGGTTAAAAACATAGATAAAATCCTGCTTGGGAGCCGCTGAGAACTTCTAGTCTTGAGCAAGGGTTAAACATATAGAATTCCAGTGTGAACAGTACAACAATTACGTTCTAGTGGACAAAAAGTTATTAATAGTTTCAAAACGCATATTTGGAAAGCACGCTTATCCATTATTCATGCAAAACAAAAGCAAACAAATAATTATTGCACAAGGTTACTCAAAACTGTGCCTTTACTATGCATTTCACCTGGGTTATCTGAGTTGTGAAAGAGAATGCCTGTGCGCTGAGGGAAGGTAACTGTGCCATGTTTCTAAAGCAGTGGTTTGTCTACAAGATAATAAATGGCATTTTCCCCTGATTAGTTTGACGTGGGAGAGGAGAAGGAATGCTCGTTAACGTTGTGCTTCAGTAAAACTGCTGAGCTCAGCTAGCTTTACATTGTGTATCAAGTGCTCACTTGCTAAAAACGCCCAGTGTGCTGCACAGAGAAGTGCATAATAGACAGTGCTTCTCTTATCTGGGATTTTTTTCTACTTGATTACCTGCACATAAACTGTTTATAGGAAGGTCCTACGCATTGCCTTATATTTATATTAAATCAGAGAGCACTAGATAATTGCATTGTTTCCCCAGTTCAGATTAAAGGTATATTATAGTCAAAACTGAAATGCACAATAGTCCGTTTCAGTTTTCATTAGAAACCTTTTTGAGGCATTTCTGCGTGTATGTACTTGCCAGCTGCAGCATTTTTTAATAAGCAGCCAGTCCCCTATAATGCATGCTATTATTCATATACCCCTAAATGTGAGACATTCAATGCCTGTCCTGGGGCTGCATAATGGCTTAAACTGGGACAGTTAGAATAAAACAAAATACTCTTGTAATGTTGAGGCTTAAAACTAAGGGGGAAAAAAAGAAAGAGGATAAGATATCTATGGACTTGAGAGAGTCTCCCTCCAAAAGAAAAAAAACATTTAAAGGGACATTAAACACTAAATACATGCTAGATAGAATGATACATTCAAAGAAAAGATTAGTCCATGAGTAACATGTAGATGTATTTTTTAAAGTTTCATTAGTTGTTTAAAAAGTGACAAAATAAGTGTAAAGTTTTAGTGTCTATAAAACACTGGGAGCTGCCATGTTGTAACTTGTGTTACCTTCTCTGCTGTGGCCAATTAGAGACAGTTATAAATAGGTCACTAGAGTGTGCAGCCAATGGTTGTGCTGGATTTAACAGTGTTCTGCACTTCCATTTCTAACAGGAACTGAAAAGCTCACAATTTCAGAATGGAATTACAAGTAAAGAGGACAAAATAAATAATGAAAGTATATTGCAGAGCTGTTTTATATATACAATTTATCATTTTATATTACCATCTCAAAGCGTTTAATGTCCCTTTAAGAATACGGTAGTTTAAAGGAGCAATAAACACCTTGTAATTGCATTTCTGTTGTCTTGCTATAGAACATCCTATAAACCAAGTTTAAACATTTTTAGAACAAATTAAGATTTTTTTTGCTGCAATTATTTTTCAATAGCCAAACTCCATCTACCACTTTTCTTATTTGGAGGAGCCAATCTGGGCTTGAGTCTGTCTGGTCATGGTCATTATATTAATATTAGCTGAAGCCAATCAGGGAATAGTAGGGTTTGTCTTGAGAAGTCAACAGGGTATATTTCCAACTCTGAGAATTAGAAAATCCACAATTTGTTGCTACGAACAGCCTCACATTTTATATTAAAATCTCAAGGTGTTTACTGTCCCTTTAAACAGAGGTTTGCATTTCTATAGCTTCAAAACCATTGATGATGGTGTAATGTGCGCTGGTTAATGGCTACTATAGTGTCTTCATGCATGGATATTAAACTGTTTCATTATTGTAATAAAAAAGCACTAAGCAGGCTCATATACTCAAAGGGACATGATACTAATATGCTAAATCAGCATAACTGTAAAAAGCTGACAAGAAAATATCATCTGAACATCTCTATGTATGTGTTTGGAGGTGCATAGCACCCTGTAGCACCCACATAGTACCACCACTGGCCATAAGTGACTTGTAGCTGCACAGATGTAATGACTAGGGATGGGCGAATGTTTCTAAAAATTCAAAATTTAAAACCAATTTTGATACATTTGTTCGTTCGAATCAAATTTCAAATGTTTATATAACATTTTTATATTCTATTTTCAAATTTTCGTTTTTCAAATTTTTCAATAACATTGGAAAATATTAGTTTGAATAATAGAATGTTTAGCTATCACCTAGATTACGAGTTTTGTGTTAGAAGCTGTGCGGGGCTAACGAGTAGTTTATGCTCACTGCTCACTTACAGACAGTGCTGGTATTACGGGTTTTTACAAACCTGGCGTTAACAGCAAAAAAGTGAGCGAAGAGCAAAATTTAGCTCCACATCTCACCTCAATACCAGCGCTGCTTAAGTTAGCGGTGAGCTGCTAAAACGTGCTCTTGCACGATTTCCCCATAGGAATCAATGGGGGAGAGCCGGCTTAAAAAAAACCTAACACCTGCAAAAAAGCAGCGTAAAGCTCCTAACACAGCCCCATTGATTCCTATGGGGAAATAAAAGTTATGTCTACACCTAACACCCTAACATGAACCCCAAGTCTAAACACCCCTAATCTTACACTTATTAACCCCTAATCTGCCGCCCCCGACATCGCTGACACCTGCATTATATTATTAACCTCTAATCTGCCGCTCCGGACACCGCCGCCACCTACATTATACTTATGAACCCCTAATCTGCTGCCCCCAACATCGCTGAACCCTACATTATATTTATTAACCCTTAATCTGTCGCCCCCAATGTCGCCGCAACCTAACTACATTTATTAACCCCTAATCTGCCGCCCCCAACGTCGCCAGCACTATAATAAAGTTATTAACCCCTAAACTTAAGTCTAACCCTAACCCTAACCCCCTCTAACTTAATTAAATATAATTACAATAAATCTAAATAAAATTACTACAATTAACTAAATAATTCCTATTTAAAACTAAATACTTACCTATAAAATAAACCCTAAGCTAGCTACAATACAACTAATAGTTACATTGTAGCTAGCTTAGGGTTTATTTTTATTTTACAGGCAACTTTGTATTTATTTTAACTAGGTACAATAGTTATTAAATATTTATTAACTATTTAATAACTACCTAGTTAAAATAAAGACAAATTTACCTGTAAAATAAAACCTAACCTAAGTTACACTAACACCTAACACTACACTATAATTAAATAAATTAACTAAATTAAAATCAATTAATTACAATTAAATAAAATTATCTAAAGTACGAAAACCCCCCCACTAAATTACAGAAAATAATAAAATAAATACAAGATTTTTAAACTAATTACACCTACTCTAATCCCCCTAACAAAATAAAAAAGCCCCCCAACATAAAAAAGCCCTACCCTACACACTAAATTACAAATTGCCCTTAAAAGGGCCTTTTGCGGGGCATTGCCCCAAAGTAATCAGCTCTTTTACCTGTAAAAAAAAGTACAAATACTCCCCCCAACATTAAAACCCACCACCCACACAACTAACCCTTCTCTAAAACCCACCCAATCCCCCCTTAAAAAAACTTAACACTAACCCCTTGAAGATCACCCTACCTTGAGACGTCTTCACCCAACTGGGCAGAAGTGGTCCTCCAGACGGGCAGAAGTCTTCATCCAACCGGGCAGAAGTGGTCCTCCAGACGGGCAGAAGTCTTCATCCAGACGGCATCTTCTATCTTCATCCATCCGGCGCAGAGCGGGTCCATCTTCAAGACATCCGGCAGCGGAGCATCCTCTTCATCCAGAGTCTTCTTCAACAATGACGGATCCTTTAAGTGACGTCATCCAAGATGGCGTCCCTTCAATTCCGATTGGCTGATAGAATTCTATCAGTCAATCGTAATTAAGGTAGGAAAAATCCTATTGGCTAATGCAATCAGCCAATAGGATTGAAGCTCAATTCTATTGGCTGTTCCAATCAAAAAAAGAGGATACGCAATTGACGTAAGTGGATTTGCGGTATTTCTGAGTCTGGCCAAAAAAGTGAGCGGTACACCTGTACCTGCAAGACTCGTAATACCAGCGGGCGTTAAAAAGCAACGTTGGGACCGGCCTACGCTGCTTTTTAATCCTAACGCACAACTTGTAATCTAGCCGTATGTATTTTATATCACATTCAGTTTGGAAATGTAATATTCGAATGTGACATAGTATTTCTAGTCTACAACTGTGTTTTACAAATTTAATATTTAAATTTGAATGTGACATTTCAATTCAAATGTCATATTCAAATTTGAATGTGACATTCAAATTCAAAAGTGCCATTCGAATTCGAAAGTGACATTCGAAAACTGTTTGATAATAGAATTTTTAAGAATATTCGTTCTTATTAACATTCGATTATGTAAATCAAATTTCTACAATAACATTCATTCTAACATTCAAATTAGAATATAAACACATTCGATCATCCCTAGTAATGACGTTAACTAAGCAGAGCTGCAAATTGTCGCTATAGGTCAATTGGAAAAGAAAATAGTAAGCATAGTGTTTATCAGCCTGATGCAATAAGCCCTATTTTGATAGTACACTCACATTATTAAAAATGAACTTTTATGTTGTATATTAAAAAAACAACAATCAGAAAGAGTACCAAAAAAGGCTGCATACACCTCAAAGGCACAAAACAATCAAAAGTACAAAAATCGTTCTGTGACAGCTAATTGTTGTAGCCGTCCATTCCTGGCTGATAGGTGGATATGTCTGCATCAGATAAAGACACCCTCTGATCTGCTTACTAATACCCCAAGATAAAATAGTTGAAACTGTGAAGAGATAACTGCAAACTGCCTTTATCCATTCTAGAATTTCATAAAGACCCATGAATAAACAAAATGAAAAGCCAAAAGCTTATTTATTTACTAAATGAGACAGGTATTAAGCACTTTGTAGGGATTTTCTCAAATGTCCTGCCAAAGTACAAACTCTTATTTCCTTTCCAAAACCCACTTAGCGCTAAAACCACAATATATTATATTAATAACTGTGACTTGCATGATATATTCTGTGGCAACAGTGACTCCAGAATATAATGGCTTTTATGTCTTCTATGTGAGCTTTGTGGGTTTGCAATAATAAGTATTTTAAATCAGAGCGCTCATTTGTCACAGGTTCTTGTTTAGGTAAGTAAAAATCAAAAACTTTCCAACTAGAAAAAATAGTTTTCTTACTAATGGTATTAAGATGCCAAAAACGCTTTTAAAAAACAAAACAAAACAGGGGAGTACAAGAAATTAGATCAGAAGGTCAATCCTCCTAGATCTATCATCAAACATGCAAACGAAAACAAAATCTGGAATTATACCAAGAACAGAATGCAATATTTAAAGTTTTTTTTTAAATGAAATCGTATAAACTTATAAACCAGATATAAAAAATTTGTTTTCTTAATACATTATAGATTGCAAAAGATACAGTTGCTTTCTAATACTAATGTTCAATAGCATGTGTTATTTGTATCCAACATTGGTATTTAATACCAGATATAAATTAAATAAAATATTTAAACATTTTGTGTGTGTGTGTGAAAGCGAAATGCATATATTAGGCTTGTATAAGAAAGTGCTCAAAATAATTCTTTTTTTAATTTGATTATTACGCTAAAATAACGAGTACGGCATAAAGTAGTGATATCATTTATTGGATGAATGGAACATGTAAAATAAATAAATAAACAAAAGCTTTCGAGATTTCCTTCCTTCTGCAATCAATGTGAAAAGGTTATGGAAATACAGAATGTGTCATCCGATAATGTCCTCTTGACTCACATCAACTCTGCTCATTGTTATCTTATAAGAGTGTCAAACCTTATTTGGTCCTTGTCCTATGTTTAGATTCATCTTCTTGCCTAATACAAGCATGTTAAATTCCTTTAAAGTGGCAGTAAACACATTACAGGACATCTCTGTTGTGATGCTATGGAATAACATATCAGCCAAGTCTTAACATTTTGAGAACAATATTAACACCCTGTTTTTGCAATTATTGTTCAATAACCAAACCCCACCCACCATTTGCATTATTTGGAGAAGCCAATCTGGGCATTAGTCGGTAGACTAGAAGGCTAGCCACGGTCTTAAAGGGATAGGAAAGTCAATATTAAACTTGCATGTTATTTTAAGACACTTATAAATTCATTTCTATTTTAAAATGTGCTTTGTTCACTTAATATCTCTTGTTGAAAATGAATATGCACATATCATACACCAGTGGGAGCTGCTGCTAATTGGTGCCTGCACACATTTGTGTCTTGTGATTGGCTAACTGGATGTTTTCAGCTAGCTGCCAGTAGTGCAATGCTGCTCCTTCAGCAATGGATAACAAGAGAATGAAGCAAATTTAGTAAATTGTAAAGTTGTTTAAAATTGTATGTTCTATCTGAATCATAAAATATTTTTTTGGGGTTTACTATCCCTTTAAAGTTAGTATAACGTACTCTGTTTATGGTTGTTATCAGTTAAAGCCAGTTAGTATAAGATATGTAGCAGAGTTATACTTGATAAGTCAGCAGGGGGCTTTTCATGTCCTGAGAATTAGAAACTGCTCTATTTTCAGTACTAAATTTCATAAAAAGGAGGCAAAATAAAGTTTACTGTCCCTTTAAATGTATATGAAATTTTGCTCCTTTAGAGAAAAAAAGAGTTAAATCAAAGTAAACATAAAAATAAACAGATAGTTAAAAAAACAGCTAACAAATTACTTGTTTTGTTGCTAAATGAGCACTTAGAAATTTTTAGTGTAACCCCTGCTTGCAGCTAGATACGGGAGCTACCATTACAAAACTTAAGTTCTACCGTATGAGAAGTATGAGCATCGGAAATAAACTGTCTGCTACTAGAGCAAAGGTCTCTTAGCAACACTTTAAAATAAAAGCAATACCTTTTACTTCCTTTAGAGACCACAGCCCCCTTGTGTGACAGTAACAGGAAGTAATGGACCTTTTACAAATTAAGTTCAAAATAAAAAAAAGGTAAAATCCTGTGTGCCCCATCTGGCGTTCAGCTTGTGGGACATGCAACAATTGGAGGAAGCCGGATTCGTCATCGATCTATCTGCTAAATAAAGTATTAATATGAGGCGGAGGAACGGCCCGATGTTTAGCATCACTCAATGGTAATATTTTAAAAATTTTAATTAATTAAAGTGCCCCTGTTTTTAAGATTAATTTTATATACTGGGCAATAATTGATTAAAGTTTACAATCACTTTAAGTTTAATTTTGACTTTACTGCTCCTTTAATGGAACATCTTATTAACACATTAATCCATTTATAATATTTCACTATATACTAGTATTAGTGACCTACAAACAAGTCAAACTATCTAAAAGTGTAGCAGCTTTTGTGACAAGTAGTTCTCTCTTTGGGTCTTGATTTTAATGAAATGGACAATCATGTGCTGTCTAGTATAGATAAATAAAGCAGGACTGATCTTACTTAAACATTGCCCAGTTTAATAAAAAACAATTACTGAAATAGTGCTGGAGGGAATCACGTGATAAAACGACAACTCATATGGGCATTTCCTCAGGCAGCTTTCCTGGTACTCAGTACTGGTCCAGCTATGGGTCCCATCCACTTGAACCTCTATTTTGAGGGCTGATATTAAACTTTTTGTTTATCTATTCAGGTTTTTACCCTGGATCAAGTCTGTGTCTGAGAGGCTTCTTCAAGTGTTCATTTAAGTGTTCATTTTCTTTGCACTTTGCCTCTGGGCATTTATTGCTTTGTCTTTCCCTTTATTTCAATTAATTGTAAACAGATCAGGTGGCAAAATTAGGACTTCAATACTGTTGAGGTCCATTGATAAAATGGGCCTCAACAGTATTGAAGTCCCTATTTTGCCACCTGAACTGTGTGAAAGTAATTGAAATAAAGGGAAAGATGAAGCAATCAATGTTCCAGTAATACTAGCAATACTAACATTGCGTCATTCTGCACTTTAGTAGTTTAGGTTCAATCAAAACCTGTTCAGTTGTATTGCAGAGTCTTAAGGTTTTAAGACACGGGCGTAATAGGCGATCCAAAACTTAGCTTGACCCGGTATAATATTAGAGATTTTAGTTATTAAGATATAGACAGCTAGATAAAAAGATTATTGCATTATCAATATATAGACAATTGCACTAATTGATCATTAACAGACATTTAACAAATTCTTAGCTTTGTTGATGAAACTAGCAGTTTACACATCAGCAGATCGTTTTAAATGACAGCCATGAGATCCTGAACATACTAGTCATGACACTCCATAAATATGCACTAGGTGTAACACAGAGCCTAGCAGGATGTCTATCAGACCTCAAGTTGTATAACATGACATAATTGTGCACAAATACGCAATAGTAACAATATATGCTATTCCTAAACATGAGAATAAAACATGGTTTATAGATGATGCTACCTCTTTATAAGTAAATTGACCGCAGATCAGTATTATTTAAAAACAAGTATATTCTGCAAATTCAGAATTATTAATCCAATTCTGCTACACAAAGTGAACATACTGGCAATATTTTTCTTGTGGTCAAAGAAAGATCTACTACAAAAATGGAAAACGACACCTAGGTTGATTTAAAATTAAACCTTTTTTTTTAAAGTATTTATTTAAAGCCAACAGTGGGTACAGCATGTCAGACACATAATTGACGTCACACAGGGCGAAAAGAATATATATATATATATATATATATATATATATATATATTTTTTTTTTTTTTTCCAAGACATAAAAGACTATATCAAGTGTAAAACAAATATGTTAAATTTCTTGTAGTCATACTGTTGGTATTTTAAGTTTATATTAACTATTCCTAATTTCAATTATGTTGTAGTTAAGTCCAATATACAAAAATAAATTTAAAAAGTCATACATCATCAAACCACAATACTATATATATATATATATATATATATATATATATATATATATATATATATATATATACATCAAAACAAGCAGCACTCCAAAGGTCTTATATTCATATGTCACCTTTATTTACGTGAACGTTTTCGGGTTACAAAGAACCCGTCCTCAGACTTACAAGGCTATGTAAACTTACCACCACGCTGTGTTATATCCACCACCAAACAAACAATGAACTACGCTCTCCACGTTAGATGCGCCTCCCCTGCGAGTGACGTCATCCGCCGTGGCAACGTAACAGGGACTGAAATAAAATGAATACATTTAGACAACAATTGCACCAATAAGCGAGCATAGGCAATACACATCCTATTCTAATATCGGGCAATAGAAAATGGGCAATAGAACAAATAGAAAAACAACCTGTAATAATGTTGTGTAGTTCCTAGTGCTGTACCACACATGTCCCGGCGGTTACCATAGCAACCTATATCAACAATGTAGCACATTCAATGCGGCATATGTGGAGGGCAACATAAGAACTACAAACATCAGGTATAACATACTGCAACCAAAACCTAACTGCAATCGACATCTATATGTAAGAATAGTAATAAATACCTCAGCATACTAACAAAGGCCAATTCTAATAAACTGCCCTGAAATTACTATATAGGACTAAAGCATAAGGGTAAGACAATTTTGTCAAAACTAACATAGGTTGCTAAATAAACTCTATTAATTAACTATATGCCATACCTAAAGGAAAATAAGAATAAAAATAAAATTAAACTAAAATAAAATAATAATTAGAATGATTCTGGACTCTCAACAGAGCCATCCATTTTAAGCTGAGACTTATAAGAACACATGCCAGTCCAACTGAGTATTCAGTCCATACGGGACCAGAGTATTCAACTCAAATGTCCATTTGGCTTCCCTTTGTAGCAGCATACGGTTCCTATCTCCTCCTCTTGATAATTGCGGTACATGGTCAATGATCGTGTATTTAAGATCCATAACAGTGTGCTTCATTTCCAAAAAATGTCTGGCTACTGGTTGTTCCGATGCTCCTTTCTTAATCGCTGTCTTAATAGCAGATCGGTGATTTGCCATGCGTGTACGTAGGTCATCCGTAGTCTTCCCTACATAATATAGTCCACAGATACAGTGTAAGAGGTACACTATATGTGTAGTGGTACACGTCAGGCGGAATCTGTGTTTGTACATTTTGCGTTTATGTGGATGAGTGAAGTATGATCCAGTTATCAATCCTCCACAAGTAGTGCAGCCAAGACATCGAAATACACCTGTTTTTTTTATGTCCAGCCATGTAGCTGTTTTGTAGCTTTGTACAGGGTCAGTGTTAATCAATAAGTCCCGTAAGGACTTCGACCTTCTGTAACCCACCCTGGGTGGTTGTGAGTTGTACAGAGGTAGGGATTTATCAGTATTAATGATCTTCCAATGCTTGTTTAAGATATCCATTAAGGCACCCTTATCCCCTGTAAAAGTAGTCACAAATGTCATTCTTCCATCCTCAATCTTAGGATCTCTATCTGGAAGTTGGCAAATATTGTCACATTGCTCTTTCAACAATTTATAAGGATAACCCCTTGTTCTAAACCGCTGTACCATCTCTTCCAATTGTAAATCTCTGTTACTTATTTCTGAGTTGTTCCTACCCACTCTCAGCAATTGTGATTTCGGCAATGCTCTCTTCAATGCCGGGGGATGGCAACTGGTGTAATGTAATAGGGAATTTCTGTCAGTTTCCTTTCTGTACAGTGTCGACTGGATTTTCCCATTCCCTTTATATAATCTAACATCCAGGAAATCGATTTGTGTTCTGCTATGCACCATTTTGAACTTCAGAGCTACATTAGCCTCATTCAATTGTTGATACCAAGTCTCCAGGTCCTCCAAAGTACCAGACCAAATGAGAAACAGGTCATCTATATACCTCTTAAAAAATCGGATGTTCTTGACCTGAAACAATGTCGTCCCAAACTCTTCAAAATGGGCCATAAACAAGTTGGCATACGATGGGGCCATATTCGACCCCATCGCCGTCCCTTTCCTCTGTAGGTAAAAAGATTGTTCAAATCTGAAGAAATTGGTAGTCAGACAAAACTCTAGAAATTGAAGTAGGATCTCAGGAGGGGGTCCAATATAGGGATGTCTGCAGAGATGGAAAAAGACAGCTTGTAGTCCTTCTTCATGTGGGATTACAGTATATAGACTAGTCACATCTAGTGTGACTAGCCATATATCCTCGTCCAAATCCTCCAAATTTTGTAGCATCTCAAGAAGTGCCATAGAATCTCTCAAATAAGATGGTGTATGGTATACAATAGGCTGTAGAAATTTATCTACAAACGTAGCAAGAGGTTGCTGTAATGAGCCTATAGAGGACACGATTGGTCTTCCCGGTGGAGGAGAGATTCCCTTATGTATTTTAGGAAGGGTATATAGGACCGGAGTTCTGAGATATGTCACTAGTAGATAGAGATAAGTATCCCTATTAATGAACCCCTGGTCATATACCAATTTAGCATATTCATCCAGCTTTTTCTTGAATATTTGTGTAGGGTCACCAGTTAGTGGTCTATACGTGTTCTCATCCGCAAGCTGTGACAAGATCTCTGTCCTGTAGTCCTTATAGTTAAGGATGACCACTGCCCCACCCTTGTCGGCCTCACGTATAATTAGCTCTTTGTTGCCTGATAGATTTTTTAATACCTTCCAGTCTTCCTTTGAGAAGTTATTAAAAGTCTCTCTTTGATGTGTACTAATAGAATGATTCATATCATCCTGTATTAATCTCGAAAAAGTATTAATGCTGGAATTGTTGAAAGGAGGGGTATATGTCGACTTCTTTTTCAGTTGGTCATATTCCATTTCAGATTCCCCAAATTTCTCCTTTAAAGAGAGTAATCTTTGAAATTTTTTGGTGTCAATATAGAACTCAAATGGATCAGTTCTGCTGGTGGGAACAAAAGTGAGTCCTTTATTCAAAATTTTTATTTCAGAGTCACTCAAAAAATTTCAAAGATTACTCTCTTTAAAGGAGAAATTTGGGGAATCTGAAATGGAATATGACCAACTGAAAAAGAAGTCGACATATACCCCTCCTTTCAACAATTCCAGCATTAATACTTTTTCGAGATTAATACAGGATGATATGAATCATTCTATTAGTACACATCAAAGAGAGACTTTTAATAACTTCTCAAAGGAAGACTGGAAGGTATTAAAAAATCTATCAGGCAACAAAGAGCTAATTATACGTGAGGCCGACAAGGGTGGGGCAGTGGTCATCCTTAACTATAAGGACTACAGGACAGAGATCTTGTCACAGCTTGCGGATGAGAACACGTATAGACCACTAACTGGTGACCCTACACAAATATTCAAGAAAAAGCTGGATGAATATGCTAAATTGGTATATGACCAGGGGTTCATTAATAGGGATACTTATCTCTATCTACTAGTGACATATCCCAGAACTCCGGTCCTATATACCCTTCCTAAAATACATAAGGGAATCTCTCCTCCACCGGGAAGACCAATCGTGTCCTCTATAGGCTCATTACAGCAACCTCTTGCTACGTTTGTAGATAAATTTCTACAGCCTATTGTATACCATACACCATCTTATTTGAGAGATTCTATGGCACTTCTTGAGATGCTACAAAATTTGGAGGATTTGGACGAGGATATATGGCTAGTCACACTAGATGTGACTAGTCTATATACTGTAATCCCACATGAAGAAGGACTACAAGCTGTCTTTTTCCATCTCTGCAGACATCCCTATATTGGACCCCCTCCTGAGATCCTACTTCAATTTCTAGAGTTTTGTCTGACTACCAATTTCTTCAGATTTGAACAATCTTTTTACCTACAGAGGAAAGGGACGGCGATGGGGTCGAATATGGCCCCATCGTATGCCAACTTGTTTATGGCCCATTTTGAAGAGTTTGGGACGACATTGTTTCAGGTCAAGAACATCCGATTTTTTAAGAGGTATATAGATGACCTGTTTCTCATTTGGTCTGGTACTTTGGAGGACCTGGAGACTTGGTATCAACAATTGAATGAGGCTAATGTAGCTCTGAAGTTCAAAATGGTGCATAGCAGAACACAAATCGATTTCCTGGATGTTAGATTATATAAAGGGAATGGGAAAATCCAGTCGACACTGTACAGAAAGGAAACTGACAGAAATTCCCTATTACATTACACCAGTTGCCATCCCCCGGCATTGAAGAGAGTATTGCCGAAATCACAATTGCTGAGAGTGGGTAGGAACAACTCAGAAATAAGTAACAGAGATTTACAATTGGAAGAGATGGTACAGCGGTTTAGAACAAGGGGTTATCCTTATAAATTGTTGAAAGAGCAATGTGACAATATTTGCCAACTTCCAGATAGAGATCCTAAGATTGAGGATGGAAGAATGACATTTGTGACTACTTTTACAGGGGATAAGGGTCCCTTAATGGATATCTTAAACAAGCATTGGAAGATCATTAATACTGATAAATCCCTACCTCTGTACAACTCACAACCACCCAGGGTGGGTTACAGAAGGTCGAAGTCCTTACGGGACTTATTGATTAACACTGACCCTGTACAAAGCTACAAAACAGCTACATGGCTGGACATAAAAAAATCAGGTGTATTTCGATGTCTTGGCTGCACTACTTGTGGAGGATTGATAACTGGATCATACTTCACTCATCCACATAAACGCAAAATGTACAAACACAGATTCCGCCTGACGTGTACCACTACACATATAGTGTACCTCTTACACTGTATCTGTGGACTATATTATGTAGGGAAGACTACGGATGACCTACGTACACGCATGGCAAATCACCGATCTGCTATTAAGACAGCGATTAAGAAAGGAGCATCGGAACAACCAGTAGCCAGACATTTTTTGGAAATGAAGCACACTGTTATGGATCTTAAATACACGATCATTGACCATGTACCGCAATTATCAAGAGGAGGAGATAGGAACCGTTTGCTGCTACAAAGGGAAGCCAAATGGACATTTGAGTTGAATACTCTGGTCCCGTATGGACTGAATACTCAGTTGGACTGGCATGTGTTCTTATAAGTCTCAGCTTAAAATGGATGGCTCTGTTGAGAGTCCAGAATCATTCTAATTATTATTTTATTTTAGTTTAATTTTATTTTTATTCTTATTTTCCTTTAGGTATGGCATATAGTTAATTAATAGAGTTTATTTAGCAACCTATGTTAGTTTTGACAAAATTGTCTTACCCTTATGCTTTAGTCCTATATAGTAATTTCAGGGCAGTTTATTATAATTGGCCTTTGTTAGTATGCTGAGGTATTTATTACTATTCTTACATATAGATGTCGATTACAGTTAGGTTTTGGTTGCAGTATGTTATACCTGATGTTTGTAGTTCTTATGTTGCCCTCCACATATGCCGCATTGAATGTGCTACATTGTTGATATAGGTTGCTATGGTAACCGCCGGGACATGTGTGGTACGGCACTAGGAACTACACAACATTATTACAGGTTGTTTTTCTATTTGTTCTATTGCCCATTTTCTATTGCCCGATATTAGAATAGGATGTGTATTGCCTATGCTCGCTTATTGGTGCAATTGTTGTCTAAATGTATTCATTTTATTTCAGTCCCTGTTACGTTGCCACGGCGGATGACGTCACTCGCAGGGGAGGCGCATCTAACGTGGAGAGCGTAGTTCATTGTTTGTTTGGTGGTGGATATAACACAGCGTGGTGGTAAGTTTACATAGCCTTGTAAGTCTGAGGACGGGTTCTTTGTAACCCGAAAACGTTCACGTAAATAAAGGTGACATATGAATATAAGACCTTTGGAGTGCTGCTTGTTTTGATGTATTAATATTTTGGCTCTAGCACCCAAGGCGCATACATGCAGGATCTGGAGTGCACTTTGCTGGACATTTCTATATATATATATATGTATGTATAATAGGTCATTAATTCATTACCTAGAAACTAGATTAGGAATGCTGATGTAACAAAAAGGACTAACTATTCAGGGGGAACAACTTACAAGGAAAATTTAAAAAAAACGAACAAATGACAAGAAAGAGATAACCGAAAGAGAAGAAGAAAAAAAAAAAAGGGAAAGAGGAAAACCAAAAAGGAGACAGGGAAGGAAAGGCAATTGGAAATATCGTTTGGCCTATTAACCTAACCAAACATTAATAATGTCCAGCGTATATATTCAACTGAACATAAACAGAATTAATCAGTGGTTTCATTAATTGGATTTGTGCTATCTCCGGAAGGGTGCAAATTAAGCCAGTCCATTTTTTAAAATACACGGCCAGTTGAGCGTCACTAGGATTTTGAAGTCTATACTGATCTGATGTGCATTGTGTTATAAAAGCTTTTTTGAAACCTGAAAACTTGGGCGCCAACTGTCCTTTTCAAGTTTTTAGAATAAGGTTACTTTCTACAAATATTATTGTATTGATTAGGGTGAAATTCTTACGTAAGCCCTGAAATTTAACTAAAAGAAAAACATCCTGGGGTCGGATAGAGAATTCTAACAATAAAACTGTGTTCATCCAATAGTTTATTTTTGCCTAGAATTGAGTAATTTTAGGGCAGTCCCAAAAACAATGAAAAATATCTGCACGACTGGCATTACATCTTGAGCAATAAAAATTAGATTTATACCATCTAGTTAAGTCACCTGGTGTTACGTAGGCCATATAAATCAATTTTAAGTGTTACTCCCGCCATGTTGTCAAGACCCAATATTTATCTGCTGTTTTGAGACTATCTAAAATATCCTGGGTACTAATGTTTGGGAAATACCTTGTACATTTAATTTTTACATATTCTAGTTGATCAGTTTGGGAGGGACAATTCAGAATAGAATATAGGGAAGTGATAGAGTAAACCCCATTTCGATATAAATTGATTCTACTAGATAGAGCGCACAGAGACCAGTCTGAACCATATCTCTGTTTCAGTTCGAAGAGATAATGCCTAAGCTGTAAATTTGTTACAAAGATCCTGGAAAGTTTCAAGAGTTATATCTGACCTTACTATTTGTTTAACCCAAATTAGACCCTTACTTTGCCAGTGTCGAAAGATTACATTAGAAGGGCCTGGAGTAAAGTTAGGTTTTCCTATGATCGGAAAAAATTCTGAAGCAAATGGAGTACAATTAGATTCTAGACAGAATTTCTGCCATTCTGTACTATGTTTTTAATTGTAATTAAATTACAGATATTAGATGGTAAGGAACTTAAAGGACAATAAAGAATGGCATTCCAGTGAAATGGTGATATTAAATTAGATTCACAGTGCAAGAAAGTAACTTGTTGATTTTCGGTAATCCAGTCTATCGCAAATTTGATCATAGCAGCTAAGTTATAATGTTTAATATTTGGTAAGGTGAGACCTTCTGAGAGTTTAGGGTTCATGAGGCGTGCAAGACCTATCTGAGGTTTAGCTCCTTTCCAGATAAACCGAGAGCAAAATTTGTTAAGCCTTTGGATATCTACTTTAGGTATGAATACCGGAATATTTTGTATTAAATATAACGATTTCGGAAATATTAAAGTTTTAATTAGCATGGTGCGTGCAGACAGAGAGATCGGTAGATTAAACCATTCATCAAGTCTATTTATACAATTGTTGAAACATTTGGGGAAATTTAAATAGTACCACTCATGAGGGTTTGTACTTAATCGAATGCCCATATAATTAATTGATGAAGTCTCTATAAAGGGGTGATTAATATTACTGTCTCTAGATTTGTGAAGCCATAGTAGTTCTGATTTCCTCAAATTAATCCTATATCCTGAAATATTGCCGAAAAGATGAATGTCAGATAGTATATTTGGTAAGTTGACCTTAAGATTGCTTTGAAAAAGTAAAAGGTCATCTGCGTATAATGAAAGAACTAGCTTCTGTCCTCCTAATTGTATTCCATCAAGATTTTGGCGGAGGAGGATCGCCAGGGTTTCCAGGGAGACAATGGACAACCTTGTCTAGTACCCCTATGTAAGCAGAATCGCTTAGAGAGTGAATTACTAATAATGAGAGGATATTGGAGTACTATATATCAAATGAATAAAATTGTTTATATGACCTGAAAAAACAAACTGTTCTAAGGTAAAATAAAAGATGGTCCCAACTAATATGATCAAAAGCTTTCTCAGCGTCAACTGTCAACAATGCAAAATCAATTGTGCTTCTGAAATTGGAGTGTTTAAATTTATTCCAAAAAAAATCTAGAGCCAGCATTACTTTGTGCTTTTTTTTCTCTGGATTCCTATCAGCCATGAAGCCTGTTTGATTATTGTGAATTATATTACCTAAATAAGGTTTAAGTCTTTTGGCTATAATAGCCAAATAATCAAAATTCAGGAGAGAAATCGGTCTATATGAAGTGGGTAGTTCTGGGTCTTAATGTTTTTTGAAAATTAAAGTAATATTTGACCCAGCAAAGTATGGTGAGCATTGGGTGTTATTAGAAAAATAAAAATTAAATAAGTTATGAAGTGTAGGGGTGATTTGTTCCTGGAGAACTCTGTAAAATTATAGGGGGAGCATATCTGGACCAGCTGCTTTATTTAACTTCGCTGTCTTGATGCCATCAGAAATTTCCTGGATGGAAATGGGCAAATTTAGATCTATCGTTATTTCTTGCGAGAATATGGCAGATAAAGATTTTCCCAAAATATTTCTTTCTTTACCAGGTCTACCTTGTCTGCTTTACATAGCTTACTTGGGTTAGCTATGTAAGTGTCGTGGGTATTTTTGACCTGATTAGAGAGTTGTAATGCTCTTTGCTTAGCTTTTTTTTTTATGAGAGCATAGATAAGCTTTAATTTTACCCTGTAACACTGCTTTAGCTGATTCCCAAAAGATTTCTGTTTTCTCTAGGTACGAAGAATTAAAATTATAATATCTCCATTTTCCCTTAACCAATTTTGAAAGTTAGTATTATTAATTAGATATCTAGGGAAATATATGTTGCTATTGTTATCTGATTGGAATGATCGAAACGTCAAGCCCCAATGAAATAATGGCATGATCGGAGATCACAATATCTTTGACGTCAGACTTTGGGTTTAGGCCGATAAGAGAGTCTGAAATTAAAAACATATCTATCCTCGTTAATAACTGATGGCCTTTGACAATACATGTATAAGATCTAAGATCTGGATTTTGGGTACGCCATATATTCACAAATCTTATGTGAGAGGAAAATTTCTGTATAATACAAATCTTCCTATCTTTCTTAATTGACAGTTTTTTTATTTAATCTATCTAAATTGGGTATTGCAACTAAGTTCAAATCACCTACGACTATTAAGTTTTGTCCAATATATTTGTGAAGTTTGAGCGTCAGATCATTCCAAAAAACTCTGTCCACAGTATTTGGACCATACATATTACATAGGACCAGGCGCATATTGTTAATTATAATCTCAAGGATTTGATATCGTCCATTTACATCAATATCACTGGCCTCAATTTTATAGGACAAATGTTTGTTTAAAAGAATTGTTACCCCTCTTTTCCGTGTGTCATGTGCGACGGCAATAACTTCCCCGACCCATTTAATTTTTAGTTTAGCTATTTCTGCTGATTTTAAATGAGTTTCTTGTAGAAAAGCAATGTCAGGCTTATAACTACTTTATTGTTTGATTATTGCCTTTTCACCAGGGAAGTTACACCACCCACATTCCATGACAGAAAATTAATGGAATCTATTCCCATTATGGCAGGCGATTAAAGGGGAAAAGAAGGGAAGGGAGGAAGGAACAAAAAAAAAAAAGGAAAAAGGGGGGGGGGGGGGGAGAAAAGGTTTAAAGAAAATAAAAAAAGCCTAGAGACTTGACACAAGACTTGACACAAGAAGTGTAGCTTAACTAACTAGTCTAAACCTGCTAACTTGCAAAAAAGAGACGCCTCTGCAATATTATTTAAAGTATGAGAGTTCCCTTCCCTTGTCACAATCAGTTTTGCTGGATAAATCAATCTGACATTAAAGTCAGCGTCCATCAGCTTGACAAAGAAGGGGGACATCTCTCTTCTGTTTGTTAGAGTTTCAGAGGAGATGTCCTGAAACATCAAGATCTTATGTGTCCCTATCATGAAGGGATTCAACTTCCTATAGTATCTCAAGAAAAGAACCTTATCTTGGAAATTTACAAATTTGAAAATGACTGGTATAGGTTTCTTGCTAACATCTACATTCCCTCTGATTGTGCCTATTCTGTGGGCTCTTTCAATCTGGAATGTATGGGTTAGAGATTGTATTTGCAATAGCTGTGGGAGAGTAACAGAAACAAAGTGCATTACATCCTGAAATTCAGGCGTTTCAGGGAGACTAATAATTCTGAGATTGTTACGCCTGGAGTGATCCTCCAGGTCCTCAATTCTGGCCTGCAGTGTAGCTAACATATTGCTGTGAGCTGTAATAGGAGGCTCTTGAACATTAACCATATCTTCTAATTCAGAGACCCTTGTCTCAACGTCAGCTAACCTGGACGAGAATTGTCTGACTTCATTTGAAAGAGAGTTAATTTCTGTTATAATTTCCTGCTTAACCAGGTCAAGTTGGGGTCTAATCATTTTTGCAATTTCAGCAACTAATTCTGACATGTCATAATTAGCAAGACTAGAAGAACCACGTCATGGGATGTGTCAGAACAGGAGTCAGGATTTTTAATACCTTGTCCTTTTGTTTAGGTGGCATGATTGGAGAACAGCCCTTAGCTTGTGTGATATATCTTTCCATGGGCCCTACCCTTAAGAGGCAGATAGAGTGCTATAAATAATAAACCAACACAAACAGTGAAAAAATGGGAATACGTGGTAGCAATCAAATAATCAGTAAATAGTGAGAACCCTTTACAAAGGGTATGAGAGGAGTGAGGAGGAGAAAAATCCCCCAAAATGTTATTGTGACTTAATATTTATAGAACCTGAAGGGCAAAATCAAGGATTAGACCAACAGTAGCTCTGAAACAATTCCAAGCTGAATTATATGTGCTAGAGAGCACAACCTAATTAGGTTTGTGCACATGTGGGTAATTGTGAAACCTATATACAAATATACACCTGTGGGAAAAAAGCAAAAAAAAAGCAAATATAAATGTGTACACAATGAGACTTATTTTAGTGCCTTGTCGGGCAGAACCACTGTTAAATGATTAAATCTAATACAGGCAAAATAGGGCAGTAGTCCTGATGAAACTAGAGATTAGGGGAAAAAAGAGAAAAGAAAAAGCCTCTGTAATACAATTTCAGTTGAGATTTAGGCTATGGTATTGATATAAAAGAGGCAGACTATATATGAGGGCTAGAATGTACTTTCCACCGTTAGTTATATAGTCAGAAAACCTTGACTGGTCTACATAAACAAATAGCTCAGGCTGTATTAAAAAAAAAACAGCTGCCAGTCCCATGTTTGAAAGTAGAGTATGTAGATCTAAGGTAAATGTTGTTACCAAAGTTATTTGTGGATGTCAAAGTCTGTTAAATATCCAAGGAGCTGGTTCTCTCCTTAATGCCAGCAAGTAGGCAACATATATGTACGAAGGGCAAATAAAAAAAGTAGCAAAACCAGCTGAAAGTACCTTTTTCCCTTACAGGTGAATACACTCCATCCAGTGTCCCAAGGGAGCCGCGGGGTTTACCCGTCTCCCAGACAGAGCTAATAGCGGATTCTTGTAATCACAATAGGGCCAAAAAGTTTTCCTGCTTGCCTGTGGAGTCGGCTGTAGGTCTCCACAATCCGTGATCAGAAGCTTTTGACGCGCTCTTTATGCGTCACCACCAATGAAGGTGGTGCAGGCGTGTTCAGCCGCAGCGTAGGCAGCCCGGTCCCAGTTTTCTGGCCTCCCAATATCCTCAGCTCCGGTGTAAGTGGTTATTTTCCCGGCGTAATGTGCAGCTTTTAAGGTAAGGAACTCAGAGTCACTGATGTTTCAGCTGGTATAGATGCCAAGGGGCCGCGGGATTTTGCCCGTCCCTTGACTGGATCTTGTGACTTACAAGGAGGGTGAGGAGATGCCAGATGCCAGGCAGAGCAGTATTCCAAATCCCTCTGGAAAGTTGGTAAAAGGATAGGTGGCTAACATATATATATATATATATATATATATATATATATATATATATATATATATATATATATATATATATATATATATATATATATATATATATATGGAAAATGCACTGGAGCGTTAGGTAAGACTGCTGGCAAAGGAGCTGCTTCAGCCACGTAGCCCCGTGTTGCCAATCAGGACTTCCACATCGCGGATTCGTGCAGGCCGACTACAAGCACACGGCCAAGGAGCACTTTGATAACGGGAGTAAGTAGGAGTCTCAAACACATAGAGACACGGAGCTGCAGCACCTTGCTCGCTCCTCCCCCGGCCTGAAATTCCAAATTAAAACTTGACAACCCTTCAAGCAGAGGGACGTGAATGAAGCTAAGAGGAAATTGCCATTAACAGAAGAACGGCCTTTGCATAAAGGGGACGGGGGCAGATTGGAGGCATGCTGCTACAGATCGGAAGACAAGCTTCCCATAAATAGTTTGCAAGAATTTAATTCCTTCCCTGTGTTAGTGAAAGTGTTGGCAGTAATGTTTTCTGTTTTACAAGCATGAACTCATTGATTTTAGGTATCTCTTGATATTTTTCTCAAACCAAAAAATATTCATACTGTGGCATTCACTAGTAAATTGATTACTTAAGCAGTTGGTATTTACTAGCCAACATTTCATTTGTAACTGCAGTAAGTAAAATCACATATTTCCTCTAAGAAAATGTCTGTTTCAGATTGTCTGTCTGTCCTGGGCCTTCCATTTTAAAAATGTCTGTTTGTCCCTGGCAGTTTATTTGTCATATTATTATATATTTTTAAAAATCTAAATTCAACATCTGAAAAGTGTTAATAAAATTAGTTTTTTAGAAACTTTTATCCTTAGGTTATGTTACTTATGACTATAGTCCTTCATATTTGTGGCGCCCTAAGGCAGGTGACTGTGCCTTTCTCTGGCTGTCCTCAGCTTTGCTTCAAAGGAATGTGTATCTGTCTTAGCCTTTTCTCCCAAGGGATGTCGATATGTCCTGGGCCTTTATCCTCTATATTGTCTGTCAAGAGCTTTTCCATTATAGAATGTCTGCCTGTCACAATCCCTTCTATTCCATTGTGTCCTGTTGCCCATTGACAGTCAGATTAGCCCACTGGTAAAGTGTCAGATATCCTGTGCCGCCCAATGCTCTTTCTAACAATGTGTGAACATTCTTGCTAAAAAAGAATGGCCTGGGGAAATATTGTTTGAAACCGCACCCAGCAATCAGAAACACAGCCTTGTAAAGCAGGTCTGATCTGCAGCACCTCTGTTAATAAGTCACTTCTTTGTCACATGGATTTATTTCTTACACAATTCTTAGAGCTCTAGCAAACTTCAGATATAAGGGAAGAACTAAAGTATTTCCTTCCTCCACCACTCAAAGCTTTTACTCTGATGTTAATATCAGTCAGGAAACTTTTTGTTGTTGTTGAAGAAAACACATTTTCAGCATTTTAAATGTCAGTGCACTGTATATCTAAGCAGATTATGTAGAAATATTGCCAAGTGCACACATATTTTTACTTTCTCTAACTTAAGCTTACAGGTAAAGGGCAATATGCTCTAAAATATATGCAAAGTATATATCAGCAATTGAGCAATGCAAAGCAAAACGTTCTTTATAAAAATCCATGTTTTAAAGCATTTACAACTATTACGGCTAGGTTACGAGTTTTTGTCGGTAATGGTGTGCGGGTCTAACAAGCCTTTTTTTCTCACTGCTCACTTAAGACAACGCTGGTATTACAGGTTTTTTTCAAGCCGGCGTTAGCCTCAGAAAAGTGAGCTTTGAGCAAAATTTAGCTCCACATCTCACTGTAATACCAGCGCTGCTTACGGTAGCGGTGAGCTAGCTAAACGTGCTTGTGCATGATTTCCCCATAGGAAACAAGGGGGCTGAGCTGGCTGAAAAAAAACCTAACACCTGCAAAAAAGCATCGCTCAGCTCCCAATGCAGCCCCATTGCTTCCTATGGGGAAATAAAAGTTATGTCTGTACCTAACACCCTAACATGAACTCTGAGTCTAAACACCCCTAATGTTACACTTATTAACCCCTAATCTGCCGCCCCCGACATCGCCACCACCTTCATTATATTATTAACCCCTAATCTGCCGCTCCGGACACCACCGCCACCTACATTATACTTATGAACCCCTAATCTGATGCCCCCAACATCGCCGACCCCTACATCATATTTATTAACCCCTTATCTGCCCCCAACTACATTACATTTATTAACCCCTAATCTGCCGCCGCCAACGTCGCCGCCACTATAATAAATTTATTAACCCCTAAACCTAAGTCTAACCCTAACACCCCCCTAACTTAAATATAATATAAATACATCTAAATAAATTTACTACAATTAAATAAATTAATCCTATTCAAAACTAAATACTTACCGATAAAATAAACCCTAAGCTAGCTACAATATAACTAATAGTTACATTGTATCTAGCTTAGGGTTTATATTTATTTTACAGGCAAATTTGTATTTATTTTAACTAGGTAGACTAGTTATTAAATAGTTATTAACTATTTAATAACTTCCTAGTTAAAACAAGTACAAATTTACCTGTAAAATAAATCCTAACCTAAATTACAATTACACCTAACACTACACTATCATTAAATTAATTACTAAATTACCTACAATTAAATACAATTAAATTAAATAAACTAAAGTACTAAAACAAACACTAAATTACAGAAAATAAAAAAGGAATTACAATTTTTTTTAAACTAATTACACCTAATCTAATCCCCCTAATAAAATAAAAAATCCCCCCAAAATAATAAAATTCCCTACCCTATACTAAATTACAAATAGCCTTTAAAAGGGCCTTTTGTGGGGCATTGCCCCAAAGTAATCAGCTCTTTTACCTGGAAAAAAATACAATACCCCCCCAACATTAAAACCCACCACCCACACACCCAACCCTACTCTAAAACCCACCCAATCCCCCCTTAAAAAAACCTAACACTACCCCCTTGAAGATCACCCTACCTTGAGCCGTCTTCACCCAGCCAGGCACAAGTGGTATTGTATTTTTTTCCAGGTAAAAGAGCTGATTACTTTGGGGCAATGCACCGCAAAAGGCCCTTTTAAGGGCTATTTGTAATTTAGTATAGGGTAGGGAATTTTATTATTTTGGGGGGATTTTTTTATTTTATTAGGGGGATTCTTTTTTTATTTTTATTTTTGTAATTCTTTTTTTATTTTCTGTAATTTAGGGTTTTGGTTTTTTGTACTTTAGTTTATTTAATTTAATTGTAGTTAATTGTAGGTAGTTTATGTAATTAATTTAATGATAGTGTAGTGTTAGGTGTAATTGTAACTTAGGTTAAGTTTTATTTTACAGGTAAATTTGTACTTATTTTAACTAGGAAGTAATTAAATAGTTAATAACTATTTAATAACTATTCTACCTAGTTAATATAAATACAAAGTTGCCTGTAAAATAAATATAAATCCTAAGCTAGCTACAATGTAACTGTTAGTTATATTGTAGCTAGCTTAGGGTTTATTTTATAGGTAAGTATTTAGTTTTAAATAGGATTAATTTATTTAATAGTAGTAATTTTATTTCGTTTTATTTAAATTATATTTAAGTTAGGGGGGTTAGACTTAGGTTTAGGGGTTAATATATTTTATATAGTAGCGGCGACGTTGGGGGTGGCAGATTAGGGGTTAATAAAATGTAACTAGTGTTTGCGAGGCGGGAGTGCAGCGGTTTAGGGGTTAATATATTTATTACAGTGGCGGCGATGTCCGGTCGGCAGATTAGGGGTTAAACATTTTAGTTAAGTGTTTGCGATGTGGGGGGGGGCTCGGTTTAGGGGTTAATAGGTAGTTTATGGGTGTTAGTGTACTTTTTAGCACTTTAGTTAAGAGTTTTATGTTACAGCGTTAGCCCATAAAACTCTTAACTACTGACTTTTAAATGCGGTAGGAGTCTGGACAGGAGAAGGTCTACCGCTTACTTTTTCCAGCAATCGTAATACCGGTGTTAGGAAAAACAACATATTGCAGTTGATCTACTTTGAAAAAAGATTGCATTTGGAATTTGCCCAGACCACTTGATAGAGCAAACCTAATCAACATGTTAAAGGGATAGGAAAATAAAATTAAACTTGCAGGAGTCAGAGCAATTAATTTTAAGACACTTTTAAACACACTTCTAGTTTCAAAAGTGCTTTGCTCTCTTGCCGCTAGATTTAGAGTTCTGCGGCCAAAGGGGTGCGTTAGCTACGCGTGCTTTTTCCCCCCCGCACCTTTTAAATACCGCTGGTATTTAGAGTTCACAGAAGGGCTGCGTTAGGCTCCAAAAAGGGAGTGTATAGCATATTTACCGCCACTGCAACTCTCAATACCAGCGGTGCTTACGGACGCTGCCAGCTTAAAAAACGTGCTCGTGCACGATTCCCCCATAAGAAACAATGGGGCCGTTTGAGCTGAAAAAAAACCTAACACCTGCAAAAAGCAGCGTTCAGCTCCTAACGCAGCCCCATTGTTTCCTATGAGGAAACACTCTCTAAGTCTGCACCTAACACCCTAACATGTACCCCGAGTCTAAACACCCATAACCTTACACTTATTAACCCCTAATCTGCCACCCCCGCTATCGCTGACCCCTGCATATTTTTTTAACCCCTAATCTGCCGCTCCGTACACCGCCGCCACCTACGTTATCCCTATGTACCCCTAATCTGCTGCCCCTAACACCGCTGACCCCTATATTATATTTATTAACCCCTAATCTGCAGCCCCCAACGTCGCCGCCACCTACCTACAATTATTAACCCCTAATCTGCTGACCGGACCTCACCGCTACTATAATATAGTTATTAACCCCTAATCTGCCTCACTCCCGCCTCAATAACCCTATAATAAATAGTATTAACCCCTAATCTGCCCTCCCTAACATCGCTGACACCTAACTTCAAGTATTAACCCCTAATCTGCCGACCGGACCTCACCGCTTCTCTAATAAATTTATTAACCCCTAAAGCTAAGTCTAACCCTAACACTAACACCCCTCTAAGTTAAATATAATTTTTATCTAACGAAATAAATTAACTCTTATTAAATAAATTATTCCTATTTAAAGCTAAATACTTACCTGTAAAATAAACCCTAATATAGCTACAATATAAATAATAATTACATTGTAGCTATTTTAGGATTAATATTTATTTTACAGGTAACTTTGTATTTATTTTAACCAGGTACAATAGCTATTAAATAGTTAAGAACTATTTAATAGCTACCTAGTTAAAATAATTACAAACTTACCTGTAAAATAAATCCTAACCTAAGTTACAATTAAACCTAACACTACACTATCAATAAATTAATTAAATAAAATACCTACAATTATCTACAATTAAACCTAACACTACACTATCAATAAATTAATTACATAAAATTATCATTCGTTGGGAAGTCGTCGGCCAGGATGGATGTTCCGCGTCGGCGGGATGAAGATGGATCCGGAAGAAAGAAGATTGATAGAAGACTTCAGCCCGATGATGGACCTCTTCAGCGCCCGCTTGGATGAAGACTTCAGCCCGATGATGGACCTCTTCAGCGCCCGCTTGGATCAAGACTTCAGCCGATGATGGACCTCTTCAGCCCCCGCTTGGGCTTGGATGAAGACTTCGGAGGCTCCTCTGGACGGATTGGTGATACCCGGCGTGGTGAAGATAAGGTAGGGAGATCTTCAGGGGCTTAGTGTTAGGTTTATTTAAGGGGGTTTGGGTTAGATTAGGGGTATGCGGGTGGTGGGTTGTAATGTTGGGGGGGTATTGTATGTTTTTTTTTTACAGGCAAAAGAGCAGAATTCTTTGGGGCATGCCCCGCAAAAGGCCCTTTTAAGGGCTGGTAAGGTAAAAGAGCTTTTCTATGTTTATTTTAGAATAGGGTAGGGCATTTTTTTATTTTGGGGGCTTTGTTATATTATTAGGGGGCTTAGAGTAGGTGTAATTATCTTAAAATTGTTGTAATATTTTTCTAATGTTTGTAAATTATTTTTTTATTTTTTGTAACTTAGTTCTTTTTTATTTTTTGTACTTTAGTTAGTTTATTTAATTGTATTTATTTGTAGGTATTTTATGTAATTAATTTATTGATAGTGTAGTGTTAGGTTTAATTGTAACTTAGGTTAGGATTTATTTTACAGGTAATTTTGTAATTATTTTAACTAGGTAGCTATTAAATAGTTATTAACTATTTAATAGCTATTGTACCTGGTTAAAATAAATACAAAGTTGCCTGTAAAATAAATATTAATCCTAAAATAGCTACAATATAATTATAATTTATATTGTAGCTATATTAGGGTTTATTTTACAGGTAAGTATTTAGCTTTAAATCGGAATAATTTATTTAATAAGAGTTAATTTATTTCGTTAGATAAAAATTATATTTAACTTAGGGGGGTGTTAGTGTTAGGGTTAGACTTAGCTTTAGGGGTTAATAAATTTATTAGAGTAGCGGTGAGGTCCGGTCGGCAGATTAGGGGTTAATAATTGTAGGTAGGTGGTGGCGACGTTGGGGGCGGCAGATTAGGGGTTAATAAATATAATATAGGAGTCGGCGGTGTTAGGGGCAGCAGATTAGGGGTACATAGGGATAACGTAGGTTGCGGCGGTGTGCGGTCGGCAGAATAGGGGTTGAATTTTTTTTATAGAGTGGGGGCGATGTGGGGGGGGGGGGCTCGGTTTAGGGGTACATAGGTAGTTTATGGGTGTTAGTGTACTTTAGAGCACAGTAGTTAAGAGCTTTATGAACCGACGTTAGTCCAGAAAGCTCTTAACTCCTGGCTTTTTGCTGCGGCTGGAGTCTTGTCGTTAGATTTCTAACGCTCACTTCAGCCAAGACTCTAAATACCGGCGTTAGAAAGATCCCATTGAAAAGATAGGATACGCAATTGGCGTAAGGGGATCTACGGTATGGAAAAGTCGCGGCTGCAAAGTGAGCATTAGACCCTTTCCTGACTGACTCTAAATACCAGCGGGCGGCCAAAACCAGCGTTAGGAGCCCCTAACGCTGGTTTTGACGGCTAACGCAGAACTCTAAATCTAGCGGTTGGTATCCCTTGTTGAAAAAGAATATGCACACAATATATACTACACTAGTAGGAGCTATCTGCGGATTGGTGCCTGCACACATTTGTCTCTTGTGATTGGCTAACTAGATGTGTTCAGCCAGCTGCCAGTAGTGCAATGCTGTTATTTCAGCCAAGGTTAACAAGAGAATGAAGCAAATTTGATAATACAGTATAAGTAAATTGGAAAGTTGTTTGAAAGTGTATGTTCTATCCAAATTGTTTCCTATCCTTTTAAAGAGCCATTATGATGCAAAATCATGATATGTTTTTTTTTTTTGTTTTGTTTTTTTGCATAAATGTTCCTTGATTATTGGGTGTTTTAACCCCAACAAAGTATTTAAACACATAGCTAAAATTCTTCTTGGGAACTGCTACATATTACAACTCTTTAGCAGGATGTAACCAGTAAGCCAATTAGGAGTAACAATCATGATAACATTTTTCTATTTTTTTTTTTTTTTACATGAATGTTCCTTAATTATTGTGTGTTTAACCACAACAAAGTAATTAAACACATAGCTAAAATTCTGCCTGGGAGCCACTATGTATTACAGTTTTTTAACAGGATGTAACCAGAAAGCCAATTAGGAGTGTCATATGCATTTAGCTGGTGGTTACTGGCCATGTCCTGGACAGAACCATCAATGTGTTCCATACATAGGTGTTAAACGCCTTTTGCAGTGGATAAACACAGTAATTAAATAGAAGATATTAGTTTTGTATTACAGTGCCCCTTGATGACACTAAAAATCCTCTGAGAAATATTCTCTAACAGGGAATATTCTTCTCCTGACTTTTTTTTTTATTTTTTATTAATGTGTCACTTTTTGTATTTTCTTTGTTAATGTAATCTTAAAATCTTCCATTCTTCACGCAAACTAAAAACATGTTTGTAAAGTATTGCCTGAAGAATAATGGAAAATACATCCTCCCATGCCTGTGTGGTTAACACTGGAGTCATTGTAGCTTTTGCCTCCTACAATTTGATGTCTTTGGATTGAATTCCTTTCCCTTGATAGTGACTGCTTACAACGGTATGAACAAAAGAAATAACCAGCATTCTGATTGAGCAAACAGACTTCCTTCCCACTGTCTGGGATGCTCAAAGCCAGATCTAGTGTCAGAAAAATTATTCTTTTTCTGACTAAGCAATTCAATTGAAAATACTTAGATCAAGTGGTAGATATAAAGGTCCAATATGCACGTCTGACTTTTTTTGATGACTATTATTATTACTTTTTGTAAACTAATCTATCTATCAGAATATTTCAGAATACGACAGCTAAAACTGAAGATGATGCTATGACTTTCTGAGTTTGTTTAAATGAAATGGCAAACCTGTTAAAGTGATAAAGTAAACTACTAGGTTTTGTGAAAGTTTTTGGATATGTGGAACAACTTTCTTGCTTCATAATTGAAGGTTATGAAATGAAAAAAGGTAATTAATAGCTGTTTTACAATAAATAATCAAGGCTAGGGGAATTACACTAAGGACTGTTTTATGCTGTGTAAACCAATTGTAACATCTCCATAGAATTTAAAAGATACTTTTTTGTTCCAACTAGTTTACACAGATAACAAAAGCAATAAAAACTAGGCCTAATTGAGAAAAATGGCGTTTTAATTCCTTATATTTCTCAAGTACATAGAATTAATCCATAAAGTTGGAACTTGGTAACACTCTCAATAAAAAAAGCAAAATTGTTACAAAATAAAAATAAACGTATGAGCACAAGAAAGGGCGGGGGGGGTAGCAATCACTGTCTGTCATCATAAATTGACAAACAAATGGACTAGCTAGCTGGCAGTGCTAAATCAATATGGTAAATTACATCTAATAAGGACTAGTGACAGAAGCACAACCGATGCTGACAGAATAGACATCTGGTTTTCCTGTGTGAGCATTAGCACAGCAGATGTTAGAGAGTCAGTCTGACTAAATCATATATCATACTTAATAGGAAAAAAAAAAATTTCAGACCCTATAGAGATGGGGATATAGCCATATGAATGGTATGTGCAATTACAGATATCAAGATGTCAGACATGCATTTTTAGAAAAATATACCTTTGTTCACAGCTTTAATAAGTTCCTCTGTATGCTAAAATGGCATAGAATTATACTATTCAGTATTGTGTGAAAGATAATTTATTGTTTTCTTTACCTCCACAGTTTGTTATAGTGATATTTAAAGGGACACTGAACCCAATTTTTTTCTATCGGGATTCAGATAGAGCATGGAATTTTAAGCAACTTTCTAATTTATTCCTATTATCAAATTTTCTTCATTCTCTTGGTATCTTTATTTGAAATGCAAGAATGTAAGTTTAGATGCCAGCCCATTTTTAGTGAACAACCTGGGTTGTCCTTGCTGATTGGTGTATAAATTCATCCACCAATAAAAAAGAGCTGTCCAGAGCCTGAACCAAAAAAAAGCTTAGATTCCTTCTTTTTCAAATAATGATAGCAAGAGAATGAAGAAAAATTGATAATAGGAGTAAATAAGAAAGTTGCTTAAAATTGCGTGCTTTATCTGAATCACACAAGAAACAATTTGGATTCAGTGTCCCTTTAACAGTATGAGATTGTAATATAAAATGTTTAATTGTTACAGTTTATTTTGACCCCTTATTCTATAATTCAATTGGCTCTGCCATGTTTTAACTTAAATGAACCACTAAACACAGTAGAATAGCATAATCAATAAATGCATAATAAATAGACAATGCAAAATGCATATTCGTATGTTCTTTGGATCTTGCACATGCTCATTAGGAGCTGGTGCCTTAGAAAGTATACGTATAAAAATATTGCGTATATTTAGATAATGGATGTGCATTGGAAAGTTTTTTAAAAGTGTGTGCTCTGAGTCATGAAAGTTTATTTTTTATTTTAGTGGTTTTTATGATTCCCCTTATCTATCCATCTTACTGAGGACAGTTAGGGGCAGATACAAAACAGGCAATACAAGAGACATACAGAAGAAGGCTGTGTGGAGCATAAGACTATTCAAAAGTGTTTCCACACAACTTTGCTTGTACAAACAAGATAATTAGGAAACTAGTTCAGATATGGTGGCCCCCATTACTTTATAAAAACTAAATCTTTACATTTATATTTTCAATAATAAAAAAACTACAATATTTGTAAACAAATACATCTACATATTATTCTAAGGCTAAACTTTGCTTTGAGTATACATCACTATGTCTAGGATGTACAGGTAGCCCTCATTTTACTCCAGGGTTAGGTTCCAGAAGGAATGGTTGTAAATCGAAACCGTTGTAAATTGAAACCCAGTTTATAATGTAAGTCAATGGGAAGTGAGGGAAATGGGTTCCAGGCTCCTCTCAAAATTGGCATAAGTAACACCTAATACATTATTTTTAAAGCTTTGAAATGAAGACTTTAAATGCTAAACAGCATTATAAACCTAATAAAATAATCACACAACACAGAATATATAATTAAACTAAGTTAAATGAACAAAAACATTTGCTAAACAGCATTATAAACCTAATAAAATTATCACACAACACAGACTTCACTTGCATTTTTCTGCAAACCGTTATTTCTATGCATTCCAATCTGGACTGATTTATAGACCGGAAGATCTTGTTCCTTTGAAATCTGCTCGATAGCTTAGGTCTGGTTAAAACTGATTAATTTCAGCTTGCTTGGCTTTGCTGCAACACAAGCGGACAGCTCCACCTACTGGCTATTTTAATAAATGCACTGCTTCTCAATGCTTTTCAATAGCAGTCACATGACTGGAAAAAAAGGTTGTTATTCTGAAACGGTGTAAATTGAACCGTTGTAAAACGAGGGCCACCTGTATTTACTGTTTAATATCCCTTTAATGATACCTCACAATGACCTCTGAGTCATGTATTGCTGTGTCTGGTTTTCCAAAGTAGCCTTAGTATGGCATCTGAATTTCACCTTGCATTGACTGGCCTTCAGATATTATCTTCTAGTAGGCTTGCCACCCAGCCGGTACTTTACAGGTGTGGCCGGTAGAAGGTACAGGTCAATAGAGATAACACAGAATAAATAAAGGTCCTGTTATGGCCAAACAACATTTTAGTGTGTGGGAATCTAACTTAGAACTTCCGGGAGGGGCTTTTACCCACTCACTCATGTTTGTCTCCAATTTACTTTTCTTATCAAATTAATCTTTTTTTAACTTAAGGGACACTGAACCCAAATTTTTTATTTCCGGTTTCAGATAGAGCATGCAATTTTAAGCAACTTTCTAATTTACTCCTATTATCAAATTTTCTTTATTCTCTTGGTATCCTTATTTGAAATGCAAGAATGTAAGTTTAGATGCCGGCCCATTTTTGGTGAGCAAACTGGGTTGTCCTTGCTGATTGGTGGATACATTCATCTACCAATAAAAAAGTGCTGTTCAGAGTCTGAACCAATAGAAAAGCTTAGATGCCTTCTTTTTCAAATAAAGATAGCAAGAGAACGAAGAAAATTTGATAATAGGAGTAAATTAGAAAGTTGCTTAAAATTGCATGCTCTATCTGAATCACGAAATAATTTTTTTTGGTTCCGTGTCCCTTTAGAATCCTTTGTTGAAATGTGTTTTCTTTTTATTAAAAGACTGTGATCAACCCCAATTTTTGTAACAATGTTATACATTGTAGCATATAACTATCATGTGCATGCTTACATTTAGAAGTACCTATAGAACTAAATTACCTTTAGAAGTAATTTTTAATTTTTTTTTAATTTCATGACCTATCTAAATAATGAAACTTTTGTTTTAAATTCGTTGTTCAATAGGCAAAATGTGATATTTCTTTTGGGTTGTTGCTGAATTATTGTTATGAAATGAAAATCTATGTTAACATTTTCAGTTAGTTTATATTTATAATTCATATATCTTTAATACTGCTTTGAGACATCTCTTTAATACTGCTTTGAGACTGCTTTTAGACTGATAAAGGGTCGATATCGGTGTGTATACAATACTGAGAAGTAGTTAACAGCTTTACAAAGTGTTAATACTGCCCTATGTATCTAACAAAGGACAGTACTGCTAATTATATGCGGATGAAAAATAGTTTAACACTGATCTTTATGTAACTTGAAATCTATATTCACTGGTCTCTGTGTGTCTGGTAAAAAGTAGTTAAAGGGATACTAAACACAATTTTTCTTTTTCTTTAATGGTTCAGATAGAGCATGCAATTTTAAGCAACTTTCTAATTTACTCCTATTATCAATTTTTCTTTGTTCTCTTGCTATCTTTATTTTAAAAAAAGCAGGATTGTAAAGCATAGGAGCTGGCACATTTTTGGTTCAGAACCTGGGTTACGCTTGCTTATTGGTGGCTAAGTGCTGAACTTAAAATGGGTTGGCTCCTAAGCTTTACATCCCTGCTTTTAAAATAAAGATAGCAAGAGAACGAAGGAAATTGATAATAGTATTAAATTAGAAAGTTGCTTAAAATTGCCTGTTCTATCTGAATCATGAAAGAATAATAAAAACAAGGGTTTTAATATCCCTTTAATAAGAATTCAGTTGTGATAAATATATATGATATAAGATTTGTTTGGGTAGGGTGATTAGAAGTGGCAGATATATCTGCTGCACAAAAACCTAAATGTATCACTGGGCCCTGTATAATGTCTTCTGTGATATTGTTACCTTTGTTAGCATCATTGATTTAACACATTTTGTTGTAGTGCTGCTAGTACTAGATGAAAATGTATGATAAGGTTTAGTCCTGAAGAGGCTTAGTCCTATTATATTCCTGTTCGGATGCAATCATGCAGTGTTTGGCCTCATAAATAGAATTATTAGCAATACATTAAGAAATTATTTTGGTTCACTCAAAGGTGTTACCACCAACTAATCAGTTTGCAGAATTTGTGGTATCACATTTCGTGGGGTGCCTTAGTGGTATGCTGAAAGACCAGCAGCCAGCAGCACTTAGTGGATAAAAAGACCTTTATTCCATATAGTGGGTCACCATTACAAGCAATGTTTTGGATCACATATCCTTAATCATGCTGCCCTGCTGGGTTCACCATGTATTCATTTTTGTTAAAGTTAGTGGTACAACTGTGTGCTGCAAGGCATAGTGGGAAGTGTATGATCACTTGATGCCTCATCTTGCTTGGAATGGTGGTAAATAAAGCAACAATAAACATGTAATTATGACAATACTTACCTTTCCCTGGAGCGGGGGGGGGGGGGGAAGGGCAGTTTTGCTTCTAATATCTAAGCATAAACACCCACTTAATTCAAATTCACTCTTGATAGCAAAGAGACACCATTTTTAAAATGATGTATAGCCCATGTGTAAAACAGCTCTCTTCTGCTGCACATTGTTCCATTGATATTTAGTTCAGGATATTTTTTTGCCCCCCCACTAGACAAGCTTACATTTTAAAGGGATAGATAACTTGCACGATTCAGATAGAAGGGCCGATTTAACAAATGTCTGTCTGACATGATCCGCTCAGCGTATCATGTCCGACAGACATTGCTAAATGCCGACAGCATATGCTGACAGCATTTAACATTGCGCAAGCAGTTCTGGTGTTCTGCTTGTGCAATGCTGCCTCCTGCAGATTCGCGACCAATTGGCCACTAGAAGGGGGTGTCAATCAATCCAATCGTTTCTGATCCGGTTGATTGCTGTCCGTCACTCAGAAAAGGCGGACGAGTTAAGGAGCAGCGGTCTTAAGACCGCTGCTTCTTAACTCCTGTTTCCGGCAAGCCTGAAGGCTCGCGCGGAAACAAGGTGAACAGAGGCCATTCGGTCCTTGTTAAATCGGACCCAGAGTATGTAATTTTAAGACACCTTTAAATTCAGTTCTATTTTCAAATGTGTTTTGTTCTCTTGGTATCCCTTGTTGAAAAAGAATGCGCACATATCCAACTTTAGAGGCAGCTAGCTGCCAGTAGTTCAATGCTGCTCATTCAGCAAAGAATAACAAGATAATTCAGAAAATTTGATAATAGAAGTAAATTAGAAAGTCATTTGTTCTATCCAAATCATGAAAAAAAATGTTGGGGTTTCCTGTCCCTTTAAAGGGACAGTCAAGTGCAAAAAAAACTTTCATGTTTCAAATAGGGCATGTAATTTTAAACAACTTTCCAATTTAATTTTATCACCAATTTTGCTTTGTTCTCTTGGTATTCTTAGTTGAAAGCTAAACCTAGGAGCTTCATATGCTAATTTCTTAGACCTTGAAGGCCGCCTTTAATCTAAATGCATTTTGATAGTTTTTCACCACTAGAGGGCATTAGTTCACATGTTTCATATAATTAACATTGAGCTCATGCACGTGAATTTACCATGGATACAGCTCTGATTGGCTAAAATGCAAGTCTGTCAAAAGAACGGAAATAAGGGGGCAGTCTGCTGAGGCTTAGATACAAGGTTATTACAGAGGTAAAACGTGTATTATTATAACTGTGTTGGTTATGCAAAACTGGGAAATTGCTAATTAAGGGATTATCTTTCTTTTAAAACAACAAAAATTATGGTGTTGACTGTCCCTTTAAGTAGAGTTGACAGCTGTTTTCAACAAAATATACTGGAGAAACAGCAGGTGACAGAGGCTGTAGGACAGTGTGCTGTGATCTGGCATAGCAATAGAAGCACCTCTCAGACACATGATTACACAACGTCTCTCAGCATCATTCCCACATAAGATCAGACTCTATGACCCTGCAGCTCCTTTCAGCCATATGCCCTCACCAGACATCAAATAAGACCTTTGGTCAAGCAGCCCAGTTATGCTACAACACACATGAGGCCTCAGATCACACTCCTGACCCCTTGTCAGACCCCAAGTTCCTGCAGAACCATAACTTGACATTTAAGTGCTTGTGTTTCCAGCCTAGTGTAGGACACTACCTTTCAAACACTGAGGTCAAGACCTGTCTGTGTAGGCACGAGGAAGAGGATGCTGGGTCTTGCTTCTGTTCTTAATGTCAGCCTGGTGAATATTTGTCTCACTGAGGTCAGTAGCCAAGTGCAAGTACAAGTGAGCAGCCCAATGGGGTAAAATACTTGACATTTATATTTTATATGAATTTTAGCAGGCATTAATTAATAGCCTGGACTGTCCCTGACATCTCTAGATTTAAGTCATTTTCTAAATTACTTACATTAATAAATAAAAAAATAAAAAAATAGGCTACTCTTAATCCACAGCCTCTAAATTGTGAGCTGCATGAGTTGGCTCTAATTAAAGTCAATGTGCCGGATGATATAGCATGTGATTGGCTGCACTGCCCATCTTCTGCTACTTGCAAAAATGCTGTGGATAACATCAGATATAAAGAAGCACTGAAGTAGGGTCTAAAAGGATTTAAAATAAAAAATATAGCTTCAAAGGTCATTGTTAGGAAAACTTTATTTAAATTATCATATATATTTCTCCAACATAGGTGTGTCCGGTCCACGGCGTCATCCTTACTTGTGGGATATTCTCCTCCCCAACAGGAAATGGCAAAGAGCCCAGCAAAGCTGGTCACATGATCCCTCCTAGGCTCCGCCTACCCCAGTCATTCTCTTTGCCGTTGTACAGGCAACATCTCCACGGAGATGGCTTAGAGTTTTTTAGTGTTTAACTGTAGTTTTTATTATTCAATCAAGAGTTTGTTATTTTAAAATAGTGCTGGTATGTACTATTTACTCAGAAACAGAAAAGAGATGAAGATTTCTGTTTGTATGAGGAAAATGATTTTAGCACCGTAACTAAAATCCATGGCTGTTTCACACAGGACTGTTGAGAGCAATTAACTTCAGTTGGGGGAACAGTGTGCAGTCTCTTACTGCTTGAGGTATGACACATTCTAACAAGACGATGTAATGCTGGAAGCTGTCATTTTCCCTATGGGATCCGGTAAGCCATGTTTATTAAGATAGTAAATAAGGGCTTCACAAGGGCTTATTAAGACTGTAGACTTTTTCTGGGCTAAATCGATTCATTATTAACACATATTTAGCCTTGAGGAATCATTTATTCTGGGTATTTTGATATGATTATATCGGCAGGCACTGTTTTTGACACCTTATTCTTTAGGGGCTTTCCCTAATCATAGTCAGAGCCTCATTTTCGCGCCGGTATGGCGCACTTGTTTTTGAGGACAGCATGGCATGCAGCTGCATGTGTGTGGAGCTCTGATACATAGAAAAGTCTTTCTGAAGGCATCATTTGGTATCGTATTCCCCTTTGGGCTTGGTTGGGTCTCAGCAAAGCAGATTCCAGGGACTGTAAAGGGGTTAAATATAAAAACGGCTCCGGTTCCGTTATTTTAAGGGTTAAAGCTTCCAAATTTGGTGTGCAATACTTTTAAGGCTTTAAGACACTGTGGTGAAATTTTGGTGAATTTTGAACAATTCCTTCATACTTTTTCGCAATTGTAGTAATAAAGTGTGTTTAGTTTAAAATTTAAAGTGACAGTAACGGTTTTATTTTAAAACGTTTTTTGTGCTTTGTTATCAAGTTTATGCCTGTTTAACATGTCTGAACTACCAGATAGATTGTGTTCTGACTGTGGGGAAACCAAGGTTCCTTCTCATTTAACTATATGTATTTTATGTCATAAAATTTTTTAGTAAAAATGATGCCCAAGATGATTCCTCAAGTGAGGGGAGTAAGCATGGTACTGCATCATCCCCTCCTTCGTCTACACCAGTCTTGCCCATACAGGAGGCCCCTAGTACATCTAGTGCGCCAATACTCCTTACTATGCAACATTTAACGGCTGTAATGGATAATTCTATCAAAAACATTTTAGCCAATATGCCCACTTATCAGTGAAAGCGCGACTGCTCTGTTTTAGAAAATTCTGTAGAGCATGAGAACGCTGATGATATGGTTTCTGAAGGGCCCCTACACCAGTCTGAGGGGGCCAGGGAGGTTTTGTCTGAGGGAGAAATTTCAGATTCAGGAAACATTTCTCAACAAGCTGAACCTGATGTGATTACTTTTAAATTTAAGTTGGAACATCTCCGCGCTCTGCTTAAGGAGGTGTTATCCAATTTGGATGATTGTGATTATCTGGTCATTCCAGAACCACTATGTAAAATGGAAAAGTTCTTAGAGGCCCCGGGGCCCCCCGAAGCTTTTCCTATATCCTAGCGGGTGGCGTACATTGTTAGTAAAGAATGGGACAGGCCCGGTATACCTTTAGTACCTCCCCCCATATTTATAAAATTGTTTTCCTATAGTCGACCCCAGAAAGGACTGATGGCAGACAGTCCCCAAGGTCGAGGGGGCGGTTTCTACTCTACACAGCGCGCCACTATACCCATAGAAGATAGTTGTGCTTTCCAAGATCCTATGGATAAAAAATTAGAAGGTCTGCTAAAGATGTTTGTTCAGCAAGGTTCCCTTCTACAACCAATTGCATGCATTGTCCCTGTCACTGCAGCCGCGTGTTTCTAGTTTGATGAGCTAGGAAAGGCGATTATTAGTAATTCTTCTTCTTATGAGGAGATTATGGACAGAATTCGTGCTTTTAAATTGGCTAATTCTTTCACCCTAGACGCCACCTTGCAATTGGCTAGGTTAGCGGCGAAAAAATTCTGGGTTTGCTATTGTGGCGCAGAGCGCTTTGGTTAAAATCTTGGGCAGCGGATGCGTCTTCCAAGAACAAATTGCTTGACATTCCTTTCAAGGGGAAAACACTCTTTGGCCCTGACTTGAAAGAGATTATCTCTGATATCACTGGGGGCAAGGGCCACGCCCTTCCTCAGGATAGGTCTTTTCAAGACCAAAAATAAACCTAAGTTTCGTCCCTTTCGCAGAAACGGATCAGCCCCAAGGGCTACGTCCTCTAAGCAGGAAGGTAATACTTCTCAAGCCAATCCAGCCTGGAGACCTATGCAAGGCTGGAACAAAGGAAAGCAGGCCAGGAAACCTGCCACTGCTACCAAGACAGCATGAAATGCGGGCCCCCGATCCGGGACCGGATCTGGTGGGGGGCAGACTCTCTCTCTTCGCTCAGGCTGGGGCAAGAGATGTTCTGGATCCTTGGGCGCTAGAAATAGTCTCCCAAGGTTATTCTCTGGAGTTCAAGGGGCTTCCTCCAAGGGGGAGGTTCCACAGGTCTCAGTTGTCTTCAGACCACATAAGAAGACAGGCATTCTTGCATTGGGTAGAAGACCTGCTAAGAATGAGAGTGATTCATCCTGTTCCATTAGGAGAACAAGGGATGGGGTTCTACTCCAATCTGTTCATAGTTCCCAAAAAAGAGGGAACGTTCAGACCAATCTTAGATCTCAAGATCTTAAACAAGTTTCTCAAGGTTCCATCGTTCAAGATGGAAACCATTCGAACTATTCTTCCTTCCATCCAGGAAGGTCAATTCATGACCACAGTGGATTTAAAGGATGCGTATCTACATATTCCTATCCACAAGGAACATCATCGGTTCCTAAGGTTCGCATTCCTGGACAAGCATTACCAGTTCGTGGCGCTTCCTTTCGGATTAGCCACTGCTCCAAGGATTTTCACAAAGGTACTAGGGTCCCTTCTAGCTGTGCTAAGACCAAGGGGCATTGCTGTAGTACCTTACTTGGACGACATTCTGATTCAAGCGTCGTCCCTTCCTCAAGCAAAGGCTCACACGGACATTGTCCTGGCCTTTCTCAGATCTCACGGTTGGAAAGTGAACGTGGAAAAGAGTTCTCTATCTCCGTCGACAAGGGTTCCCTTCTTGGGAACAATAATAGACTCCTTAGAAATGAGGTTTTTTCTGACAGAGACCAGAAAAACAAAACTTCTAGACTCTTGTCGGATACTTCATTCCGTTCCTCTTCCTTCCATAGCGCAGTGCATGGAAGTGATAGGTTTGATGGTAGCGGCAATGGACATAGTTCCTTTTGTGCGCATTCATCTAAGACCATTACAACTGTTCATGCTCAGTCAGTGGAATGGGGACTATTCAGACTTGTCTCCGAAGATACAAGTAAATTAGAGGACCAGAGTCTCATTCCGTTGGTGGCTGTCCCTGGACAACCTGTCACAAGGGATGACCTTCCGCAGACCAGAGTGGGTCATTGTCACGACCGACGCCAGTCTGATGGGCTGGGGCGCGGTCTGGGAATCCCTGAAAGCTCAGGGTCTTTGGTCTCGGGTAGAATCTCTTCTACAGATAAATATTCTGGAACTGAGAGCGATATTCAATGCTCTCAAAGCTTGGCCTCAGCTAGCGAGGGCCAAGTTCATACATCAACCATCAGGGGGGAACAAGGAGTTCCCTAGCGATGGAAGAAGTGACCAAAATCATTCTATGGGCGGAGTCTCACTCCTGCCACCTGTCTGCTATCCACATCCCAGGAGTGGAAAATTGGGAAGCGGATTTTCTGAGTCGTCAGACATTGCATCCGGGGGAGTGGGAACTCCATCCGGAAATCTTTGCCCAAGTCACTCAACCGTGGGGCATTCCAGACATGGATCTGATGGCCTCTCGTCAGAACTTCAGAGTTCCTTACTACGGGTACAGATCCAGGGATCCCAAGGCGGCTCTAGTGGATGCACTAGTAGCACCTTGGACCTTCAAACTAGCTTATGTGTTCCCGCCGTTTCCTCTCATCCCCAGGCTGGTAGCCAGGATCAATCAGGAGAGGGCGTCGGTGATTTTGATAGTTCCTGCGTGGCCACGCAGGACTTGGTATGCAGATCTGGTGAATATGTCATCGGCTCCACCATGGAAGCTACCTTTGAGACGAGACCTTCTTGTTCTAGGTCCGTTCGACCCACTCCAGCTGACTGCTTGGAGATTGAACGCTTGATCTTATCAAAGCGAGGGTTCTCAGATTCTGTTATTAATACTCTTGTTCAGGCCTGAAAGCCTGTAACCAGAAAAATTACCACATAATTTGGTATATCTGTTGGTGTGAATCTGCAGGATTCCCTTGGGACAAGGTTAAGATTCCTAAGAGTCTATCCTTCCTTCGAGAAGGATTGGAAAAAGGATTATCTGCAAGTTCCTTGATGGGACAGATTTCTGCCTTGTCTGGGTTACTTCACAAAAAGCTGGCAGCTGTGCCAGATGTTCTAGCCTTTGTTCAGGCTCTGGTTAGAATCAAGCCTGTTTACAAAATTTTGACTCCTCCTTGGAGTCTCAACCTAGTTCTTTCAGTTCCTTAGGGGGTTCCGTTTGAACCCTTACATTCCGTTGATATTAAGTTATTATCTTGGAAAGTTTTGTTTTTGGTTGCAATTTCTTCTGCTAGAAGAGTTTCAGAATTATCTGCTCTGCAGTGTTCTTCTCCTTATCTGGTGTTCCATGCAGATAAGGTGGTTTTGCGTACTAAACCTGGTTTTCTTCCAAAAGTTGTTTCTAACAAAAACATTAACCAGGAGATAGTTGTGCCTTCTTTGTGTCCTAATCCAGTTTCAAAGAAGGAACGTTTGTTGCACAACTTGGATGTAGTTCGTGCTCTCAAATTTTACTTAGCAGCTACTAAGGATTTCAGACAAACTTTGTCTTTGTTTGTTGTTTATTCTGGTAAACGGAGAGGTCAAAAAGCAACTTCTACCTCTCTCTTCTTCTGGATTAAAAGCATTATCCGATTGGCTTAGGAGACTGCCGGACGGCAGCCTCCTGAAAGAATCACAGCTCACTCCACTAGGGCTGTGGCTTCCACATGGGCCTTCAAGAACGAGGCTTCTGTTGATCAGATATGTAAGGCAGCGACTTGGTCTTCACTGCACACTTTTTCTAAATTTTACAAATTTGATACTTTTGCTTCTTCTGAGGCTATTTTTGGGAGAAAGGTTTTGCAAGCCGTGGTGCCTTCCATTTAGGTGACCTGATTTGCTCCCTCCCTTCATCCGTGTCCTAAAGCTTTGGTATTGGTTCCCACAAGTAAGGATGACGCCGTGGACCGGACACACCTATGTTGGAGAAAACAGAATTTATGTTTACCTGATAAATTACTTTCTCCAACGGTGTGTCCGGTCCACGGCCCGCCCTGGTTTTTTTTAATCAGGTCTGATAATTTATTTTCTTTAACTACAGTCACCACGGTAACATATGGTTTCTCCTATGCAAATATTCCTCCTTAACGTCGGTCGAATGACTGGGGTAGGCGGAGCCTAGGAGGGATCATGTGACCAGCTTTGCTGGGCTCTTTGCCATTTCCTGTTGGGGAGGAGAATATCCCACAAGTAAGGATGACGCCGTGGACCGGACACACCGTTGGAGAAAGTAATTTATCAGGTAAACATAAATTCTGTTTTTTAACACCCAGTGTCCTTTTAAGTTTATGCATAAAATTTAAGCAGCAATCGTCACCTGCATAAAGCATTATTTCTAAGTTAAAAATAGGAGACAAATAACCTTTTTTTAAAATGCAATTAATTTTTAAAATATTTAAAATAGTGAACTGGGGCTTTACAGCCCTGGGATACTTTAAATATACTTTAAATATAGATGAAGACAAGGTTCTGCATAGCTGTGCTGCCTGTAATCCTGACTCCTAATAGGTTGTCCATCCTGACTTCTTCCTTATATGCATAAATGTTTCTGCAGCTCTGTCCGGCTTTATCAAGGCTTTCTATAGAAGCTACTTGAACGACTATATCACGTTACCATACGGATGTATTTAACTCCCACACAAGCTTTTACTCGCCTGTTTGGAAACTCAACAATCCAAATATCCTCTGGTTGACAATGTGTTTGGAGAGGTCTTGTATAACAGCCTTATTGTTCAGCTGCTAAGAGTGCTATAACTTCTGAACAAAACTCTAAAATAACTGTGTTAGGGATATTTTATAGCTTTATTTTCATCATGTTTTTTTTCTTCTGTAACTTGAAAACTTTAAAGTAGTGCTGAATATCCGGGGAAAACAACTATCTCCACAGTATTTAAATTAAAATCTTAAGGAACGTTATGCTCCAATCCTAAATATTAATACAAAAATCAATGTATTTAAAATAAGTGTATTTTCAAATGTATAATAGCCGTGCTTTTTTAATTAATATTCCTGTAAGACTAATAGGAACAACTCCTAAATATGTTGGTTGTACAGAGACATGTAGTTAGTTTCACTTAACATTTAAAGGGACATTAAACAGCTGGGTACAACTACAATAGAATAGTTACTACTCACTATAGTATTGTTTCCCTCCTGTACCTGCAACTCTCTTTAAAGCTGTTCTTTTATTTTGCCTCATTACAGAATCCAGTTGGTAACGCTCTGCGTTTTATACTGGGCGCTGCCATCTTGTAGTTTACTTATTGTTGCATCCTGTGATATGAGCAGTGCACTTTCACAGATCTGCTGTTTGACAGCTGTACCTTACACTTCAGTTTAGCTCATATATTAGAGATCTGACTCATAGGAAAACAGGAGCGTACACACACCCTCAAAAGTCTATGGAAGCACTATTCAGCACTCTATGGAAGTAATGCATTTTCCTGGGATCCAATGAGCATGCCTAGATTTACTCTTTAGCTAAGTATTCCAAAAGAATCAAGCCCATTTAATAACAGAAGTTTTGGAAATTGTGTTAAAATCAAATGCTCTGTCTGAATCATGAAAGTTACTGTATATTTTTATTTTAGTATCCGTTTAAACAGCTTTTAAATACCCTTTTTCATTCAAATATGTTTAACTTGTTATTTCATATGCATAATAAAAATATATATTTTTTAGCAATTTTAAACGCACAGTAAACACATAATTAAACAACATTGCAATATATCTTCATTATTTATTTTGCCCCCTTTTCATGTAATTTAGCTCTGAAATGTAACAATTTCTAATTCTTAGAACTTGCTGACTTCTCAATGCTAACTCTGCTACAAATCTGTCCCTAATTGGCTTTATCAGATGACTGCAAAACAATGCATTTTATTTAAACGTTATGACAGTGGCTAGCTTGTTGTTTCAACTAAAGCCCAGATTGGTTCCTACTAATAAGTCAAATGGTGAATGAAGTTTGGCTATTGAAAAATAATTGCAATGAAAAGGATGTTCATTTGTTTTAAAAATATTTAGATTTGACTGATATGTTATTCTATAGCAACACGACAGAAATGTTTTGTAATTACAAGGTGTTTACTGTCCCTTTAACAGTTGCAGTGTTTTTTTTTTTTTTCTTTCCCAGAAGGTAATTTTGGAGATTAATATATCTTTTCAGTTTCAATCCAAATTTCATGTGAGGGAAAGTGCCTTATCTTCCTTGGAGAGAATGCAGAATTCATATCAATGTAAATACCTGCATTACAGGGAGACTGAGTGATTCTAGCTACATGATAGCACAGATGTAAATCATTATTGACCACCATGGAAACAAGTTAGCAATTGAAGCCAAACAGATGCAAGATAAACATTTCATTAAATATTTAATATATGTAGAAATATATTTTTTGCTTTGTGTCAATATTTTCCCCACAGATATACAAGGTACGATGAATGCACGCTACAGAGCACCCACTCGTGTCATTTTTTGTCCCAAATTGTAGCTTAGTCCTGCTGTCCCTTCTTTTTCTCTCTAAGTGCCCGGTTCTTCAAAACTTGGTGGAATTGCAATATAAGTGTCTGTTCTCAACATGCAGAAAATTAGAGGACACTCCTTAATGAGATGTGCAGCCCTGAAAGTAATAATGACCTATAGGGGTCAATTTATCAAGCGCCGTACTGCTGCTCCATAACCTGCACCCAATCTGCAGGGGGCGGCATTGCACCAGCAGTTCACAAAAACTACTGCTGGTGCAATGATAAATGCTGACAGCGTATGCTGTCGGCATAAATCGGTGTGCGGTGGACATGATACGCTACATTGTATCATGTACGTCCGCACAATAATAAATAGACCCCATAGAGCATTCCCTGGAGGACCTTGTAGTAGTGACAAGGCTGGATATAGAATCTTGCCACACCACACAGATTTAAAGAATTAGACCATAAGAATCCTGGGAATGCCAGAACTACCCACAGGAATGAGCAAACCCCATCCCAGAGTACTGACGCTCTATTCCTTGTCATATAGTCTCACCCATCATGCCCTCTTCCAGGTTATCATTTTACAATGTTCTGTAGTCTGATGATGCAGTAAAAGAAGACATCGGCAAACGGGCAGGTACAAATGTGTGTAACGGCTAGTCTGAGGGCTTTCAATCAACATATAAGGTTTAGCTATTTTTTCCTATACATTACAATGAACCCTTACTTTAGATTCCTCAATTTTCCTTTAGGATAATTGTTTTACAAATGAATCACAATAATTATTATAGAGTTATTCCACAATGGATTATATTACCATTATTATAAATAATATATTTCTTCTGATTATTGATATCATTACATAAATACTAATACAGTACCTGAAAAAAAGAACAAATAAAGCAGTCATTGTCAGTTGGATCCATCTTAAAGGAACACTAAAATCAAATTTTTTCTTTCATGATTCAGATAGAGCATGCAATTTTAAGCAACTCTCTAATTTACTCCTATTATAATTTTTTTTTCTTCATTCTCTTGGTATCTTTATTTGAAAAAGCAGAAATGGAAGCTTAGCAGCCAGCCCATTTTTTGTTCAGTACCCTGGATAGCGCTTGATGATTGGTGTCTACATTTAGCCACCAATCAGCAAGCGCTACTCAGGTTCTAAACCAAAAATAGGTCGGCTCCTAAGCTTAGATTCCTGCTTTTTCAAATAAAAATACAAAGAGAATGAAGAAAATTTTGATAATAGGAGTAAATTAGAAAGTTGCTTAAAATTGCAGGTATTCTGTAAAATACATGGTTTAGTAAAGCTTAGTAAAACATTTTATAGGATTGTATTATACTAATGTAGTCTGGGCTGTATTAAAAAAAAAAAAAAAAAAAAAAAAAAAGGTTTTGAAACTACTGCTATGAAGAAAATCTTGTGGATATCCAGACATATCTAAAATGTAAATCATGTAAACTGGAACAATTTCACTAAGGGCCCTCTCCAGGATAACCAACCTCTCCAGTATTTTATACAAATGTGAGGATAGGGATAATATTACGGAATTCTGTTGCAAACCTAAATTAACCAATAGGCTACTAGAGAATTCTACAGCACAATTAAGTGCACATGTTTCAGCTGCCTTTGGCAGGTTAGAGATTAATAGAGACTGGGAAATGAACTAGAATGAGTATAATAATGTACTTGGCACCTTATTATTGACAGTCACCTAAGAGATCTGTGGAGGTACCTGCTCATTACAGTGTGCTTAGTAAATCAACAAGCCAGATGTGAGCAAGTGCCAAGCAGCATTGGAATCCCTGGGAAAGGTGCGAGCGAATGAATTCCTGAGGAATTTATGGCTGAGAACGGAAAGGTTACATTCCAGACCCATCTCCTGTCTCTTATCTTGTGGTCTGACAATTGCCAAGGAGCTAGTGTAGCCCTGGAGCCACCCGACCCCTTCCTTCTAATCTATGAATTTTCCCACACACTGAAGAGTTTACACAATATTCTCCTCGTTATTAAACCTACAAATATGCTTAAATTGTATTAGATTTATAAATGTCAAATTAATACCTCAGTAAAGAGTATCAAGGAAATGACACACCTGTTGTGTTTAAGTGTTTTATTTTTCATTTCATTTGATATCTGAATCCAGTAATGTTCACTCAACACTAAATCCTTTATGGAATTTATATCCTTAAAGGGAAATTACAGTATTTTTGTATACACATTATATATCAGCAAATAAAGTCTGATTTGCAAAAGGCCTGCATACAAAATACATGTTTAAGAAGCATTTGAAATTCTTTTTGTTGGTAAAATTTGCATTGTTTTACAGTCCAGAGACAAACAGTTTGAAAATGATTTAAAATATATTGTTTATCTTTTATCTTTTGTTCTATTCAATTAGGGACTGCAATAAATTAATTTCCACACTAACGAAGCAATCATTGTGCCATGCATTGGGAGATCAGGGTTCTGGATCCTGTAGTGAATTCCAGTCTCTATGGGAAAGTAAAAACACTGTAATTGTCTAAGTTAATTACAGTAAAAATAGGCAAATAAAATAATGAAATTAAATTGCACACAATTTAACATTTTTGGTTACAAAATGTTTAATATCCATTTTACTTAGTGGCCATCATCATACAGTAATCATACATCATGCATATAAATTACATATACAACCTGAACAAATATATACTGCAATCAAGTAGTTGGAATATCAAGATATAAAAAGTATTAACTAAGTATTATCTAATTAGAATGTGCTTCTTTCCAGTCAGAATAATTGTCTGCCTACATGTTATCTACATATCCACTTGCACATGTTTCCTTTTTCTCCCCCCCTAAATTCTTCACCATATATCTATAACATCTAATGTATGAGACAAGCACAATATATACACAGTTGCCACTGGTAGCTGCTAAAATACGGGTCAGGCACATGTACCACAAGCTCAAAGTACGTTCCAATAAACTTAAAAAAAGTGTGTGTATATATATATATATATATATATATATATATATATATATATATATATATATATATATATATATATATATATATATAGAACTCCTTACTGAATTGTCTTTATCTAATGCCATAGGGAATAGACTTATTTTTTTTCCACTAGAGAGTTTAAAGGGACAGTCAAGTCCAAAAAAAACTTTTATTTTTCAAATAGGGCATGCAATTTTAAACAACTTTCCAATTTACTTTTATCAACAATTTTGCTTTGTTCTCTTGGTATTCTTAGTTGAAACTAGACCTAGGAAGGCTCATATGATAATTTCTAAGCCCTTGAAGACCTCCTCTAATCACATGCTTTGTATTTGCTTTTCACAGCAGGGGAGAGCTAGTTCAGGTAAACCCTATAGATAACATTGTGAGCATGCCCGTGGATTGTGGCAGACACTGCACTAATTGGCTAAAATGTAAGTCAATAGATAATAACTAAAAGTCATGTGATTAGGGGTGGTCAGAAGATGCTTAGATACAAGATAGTCACAGCAGTAAAAAGTGTATTAATATAACTGTGTTGGTTATGCAAAACTGGGGAATGGGTAATAAAGGGATTATCTATCTTTTTAAACAACAAAAATTCTGGTGTTGACTGTCCCTTTAAATATTATAATTTATAGGTAATCACTCTGCAAAAAGTTCATTTTCTCCAAGCAATTCATTTTATTAGGGTGGTTTATTGCAGAAAGGTTGATGAGTGAGCTGCTCTAGAGCCAGTTTACACACAATCCCCTCAATTTTTCCTGAGATCCTTTGGATAACAAAAGAGTTGGTAAGATTACACAGAGAACTGTTAGTGAATATATATCCCACTTAATATAATGTACTTGGTATAGGAATACTAGCCTGAGATTCACAAATAATTTCCTTGAGGTACATTTTGTTTTTGACAAAATTATGGATGCATAATATGTATGACTTACACTGTCTGAGCCACTCTATAAGTTGAGCAGTCTGAGCAAAATTCACTAAAAAGACCTCAAACCTATCCAGCATTTACAGCTATTGGTAATCTAGCAGATGTTTCAACAAAGCCAATTATTCTTAAAAATGATGGCAACTGTTCTGCCTAGAATCATGTTCTAATATATGTGGTTGGCCCGATCATCTTGCACCTAAGACATGAGTCTCAAAAACAATAACAAAAATAAAAACAAAAATGTCTAAAAACATCAAGCTTTCCTGAAACCTATGAGAGATAGCTCCTTAAACCAGGGGATGTTTAACAATAGACAAAAACATATTTTTGATGGGCCAACCCCAATTGTAATATCCAGGGAATGATTTTTATGTAGCAATGTATGTAGAAAGATCCTCAATATTCTGGATATTTAATTTTTGTAGCCATTCATCATCCTGAAATGTATCAAGTCCTGACCCAAATAATACATATTTCCACCACACAGTTATATCTAAATGCCCTAAACCACTGATTTTCAAACCTGTCCTCATTCCTCCCTAACAGGCCACATTTTGAGGATATCTGAACTGGAGCACAGGTGAAATAATCAGCAGATTAGTAAACATGGTTATTTACCTGCTCTCATCCAAGGTAATCTTAAAATTCTGACTTGTTGGGGGAAGCCTGAGGACAGGTTTGACCATGAGGAAACTGTAGGAAATATCTTTGAGTGAGGACTTTCTTATCTAGAAAGCCGTTAGTTTCTAACAAACTGTGATGAAGAAATTATATGAAACATCTATTACACTATTCATCATCTCATATTTCGGAGGTGTGCGGAACAGCCTCACAGTGACAGAAAGATCAAAATTGTAATGTGCTTGGGTGCATTTCAGTTTTAAATAAATACATTTTTTGCAATATACCTCCTTAGCAAAAATGCTTCTAATAACTTATTACTGTTTCAGCACATATTCTACATATTATTATCATTTATTTGTAAAGCGACACAGCATCCCAGACTTCAGAGAGCTAGGTACAGTGATAGGGAGGGATACAATGACAAGGGTTTGTGATAAGATACAAAAACATAACAGACTAAGCAGATCTAGTACAGGAGGAAGAGTGCCCTGCTCGAAGAACCTACAGTCTACAGATTGAGGGTGTAGAGACATAAGGTTTGGGGTAGCTTGTCACGTGGATTGTAGTTGCAGCAGTGAGTCAAGGCAGTTCAAGATTTATTTTGGGTAGGATGAAGAACAGAGGAGATAGATGGTTAGCATCTCTGAATAGGTTGGTTTTCAAATAGCGCCTGAAGATATACAAGGTTAGAAACAGTCTGATGGAGCGAGGTAGAAAGTTCCAGAGAACAGAAGCAGCACTTGAGAAGGCTTGGAGGCGGGAGCTGGACATAGAGATAATAGGAGTGGAGAGACTTAGATCAGAGGTTTATCGAAGAGGACGTGTCGGGGAGTATTTGGAAATGAAAGTGGAAATATAGTTGGGAGTGAGGCTGTTAATTGCTTTATAGATTAGGGTTAATACTTTGAATTGTATTCCGGAGTAAAAAGTGGAAGCCAGTGTAGAGACTGGCAGAGCAGAGCAGCTGATGTAGATCGGCTACTTAAGGTGGATGAGTCTAGCTGAAGCAGTCATAATAGATTGGAGAAGGGAGAGGTGGTGTTTGGGAAGGCTATTTATAAGTAGATTGCAGTAATCAATGCATGACAAAATGAGGGAATTATTATTTTTGTAGTTTCTTGAGTAAGAAAAGTTTGAATCCTGGAGATGCCGCTATGTATGAATGGCAGGATTTGGTGAGCGCATGTGGAACATCAGGATTCAAACAGCATAACTGCTCAGAGAACTGTTAGTGGTGTGTATTGTGTATTGTGTCAGTGAAGACTAGGGGTAGATTTACAATCTATTCAATGAAAGGGGGCGCTGATATGTTCCTGAATACAAAAAATAATTTAGATTTCTCAACAACTTAAATTTACCTTATTGATGACATTAATTACCATACATATAGCATTATAAATATAACAAACTGTCCCAAAATATGTGCAACAATTTTGTATCAAGGTTCACTTCTACGATGTGGGGTAAGTCTTCTTTAGACCAAAAGTAGGTATGTGTTGGCTGCCTCCTCCTCACCAATAGGTCCAGGTAAAGTATGAAAAATAAAACAGAACAGAGGGGCGCCACATGTGTGGTATCGTCAAGCTTGTGCAAGGCCACATTGTATTAAGAGCCAAGTGAATTCTCACATATTCATGTAGCACACCAATGTGCTTGTAGGAACAGGTGTGTGGCAGCTCACCCACAGTGGGAATTACCCGTCTGCTGCAGTGGAAAGATGAAGCACAAACAAAACAAGCACCAATTGTGCAGATCACTCAGAGTAAAATTTATATTTGCTTTATAAAGGTGCCAAATGGGTACTCACATGCTAAATTAGCACACCAATGTGCTGGTGTCACACCCGTATGCAAATCTGAAGAAAAGGAAATAATTTTTAAGTATCAATGGTTAGACCTCAATTGCCGAGACAAAATAGATGTATATTAGTGTAGCAGAAAGTTACTGAAAAATACAATGATAGGATGTATCTTCAATTGTAACACCAAGCTGTGATTTCTATAATGGTGGTGTAAATAGTATTACCCTATAGCTGCCTCATGTGCAGAGGAATGCACTGAGGGAATGCAGCAGGGAAATCGGTTTTACACCCCAGAGGTCAGAATAAAGAAAAAATAGGAAAAAACAAAAATAGAATATGATGCACAACAACAATAAAGAATATTAAATAGTTAGTGCAACAATTAATTAAATGAGGTGTGATTGGAAAAAATAAAAATAGAGTATTATAGGAATATATCAATGTTGAATATTGTCCAATTAGCTTAGGAACTGAATAGGACTGAAATATTGTTGCAGCATACCACAGCAGAATTAATTATGAAGATTAGGCTTACCGGAGAAACTATTCGTTTGAGAGAGCTGAGTGATACAATGTATCGTTATAGAGCGCTGTGTAGTCCGACTGTGCTGAAGTTGGCGTGTGACGTCACAGCCTCGTGGCTTGCATGAGCGTAATTGTATCCCAGCTGACTGCCGAAGCAGTGTAATCCGGAGCAAAAGAAAATGACAAAGTGTTAAAAGGAGCTGTGGATAAATAACATAATATAGTTTTACCGAATGCTGAATCGTAGGAAATGTCTGTTAGGAAACTCAGTACAGAGCAGAAGTTGGCTTGTAGTGTATGAGAGGTATAACTTCAATACTAAGCACTTTGTGAAGTGGGAGGCAACCTTAAATAGGGTGGAGAGGATAAGGTGAGCAGAGAATTAAAGGGATAGTGATTACTGACAGGTAATATGAGAGGAAACCCTGACAGAATCCCCCATCTAATGAGCAACTCCAGGGGCTCATGGTCCTGGGCGATCAGGGTTTCTTTGATGAAAACTGGAAACCAGACGAGGTGCTGAAATGTTGCTAGCAGGTTCCCAAGAGTCTTCCTCCTTGGAGTAGCCCTTCCAGCTGATGAGGTATTGTAGAGTTCCTCTGTACAGGCGGGAGTCGAGAATAGATCTTATTTCATACTCGACATTTGGATCAATGGTAATGGTAGGAGTAGACCGTTGATTTGAGTTACGTCTAACCTCCCTATACGGTTTTAGTAGGGAGACGTGAAATGTTGGGTGAATCTTTATTGTATCAGGTAACTTGAGTCGAACAGCATTTGGATTGATCACTTTCTCAACTGGATATGGTCCAACGAAAAGAGGGGAGAGTTTTCTAGATGGAGTATTCAATCTCAAGTTTTTTGTAGAAAGCCATACTAAATCACCTATTTGGTAGACTGGAGGAGTTCTTCTGTGTTTGTCATAGTAATGTTTGTGTATGTCTTTGGCCCGTTTTATGGAGGATTCGATAGATTTGAAATTAGAGGAGATGGAGTCAGATAATTCTGAAATGCTGGGAGAGAGAGACTGTGAGGTAGGTAACAACTGAAAAGAAGGGTGAAAACCATAGTTTGCAAAGAACGGGGTTTGATTGGTAGAGGCATGTAACGTATTATTATAACAGAATTCGGCATAAGGTAAACGTTCAGACCAATGATCTTGTTGTGTAGAACAGAATGCTCTCAAGAATTGCTCAAGCCACTGATTACATCTTTCCGTCTGTCCATTTGTTTGTGGATGATACGCAGTAGTAAGTTTTCTGTCAATGTTGAATATTTTACAGAATTGCGACCATAACTTGCTGGAGAATTGTGTGCCTCGATCGGAAAGGATAGTAGAGGGTATACCATGGTATTTGATCACATTGGAAATAAGTAAACGGATAGTCTCCATAGCAGTAGGTAGTTTGTTATATGGAATAAAATGACACATTTTTGTGAACAAATCCACAACAACAAGAATGGTGGTATTTTTTGAGGAAAGAGGCAGGTCAACAATAAAATCAAGTGCAATGTCAGACCATGGCCTGTTTGGTGTAGGTAGAGAAAGTAGCAAACCATAGGGGGGCTGTTTTTCCTTTTTTGAAACTATACATGTACCACAAGTTTGAACATGGTTTTTTATGTCAGTGGTCATATGAGGCCACCAATAGTTTCTGTTAACTAATTCTAAAGTCTTAGTAATGCCAGGATGCCCAGCGAGTACAGAGTCATGTACAGAATGGAGGAGCGTAGATCTGAGAGTAGGTGGGATGTATAATTTAGAGTTAAAATAGTAACAGCCATCGGGTTTGATGATAAGATCAAGCTTCGCCTTTGTTTTATCCTTTCTTTGTTCAGTTTTTAGGATAGGCATGGAGTTTGTGGTGAAACAGAGAAAATTTTGAGGTGGGATAAGAGATTGTTGAAGGGATGGTAAAGGTTTGTCCACTGGCATACGAGAGAGGGCATCCGCCTTCTGATTTTTTCCAGATGGGCGAAAAGTAATTAGGTAATTAAACCTTGATAGGAATAGATTCCAGCGGACTTGTCTAGCAGATAAGGTCCTAGTAGATTTTAGGTACTGTAAATTCCTATGGTCGGTATAAATTAGAATAGGAATAGCAGTCCCTTCCAACAGGTGTCGCCAATGTTCCAAAGATAGCTTTATAGCAAGTAACTCTTTATCCCCGATGGGATAGTTTTGTTCAGCCAAATTCAGGGTTCGTGAGTAGTAAGCGACAGGGTGTAGGGGTTTTTTCAAATCTTCCCTCTGAGACAAGATTGCGCCTACTGCATAGTTGGATGCATCGACTTCCAGGACAAATTGATACTTTGGGTCAGGGAAGCGGAGGATGGGAGCAGTGGTAAATTTTTCCTTGAGGAAGTCAAATGCTTTTTGAGCATCAGAGGACCATTTGAAAGTACTATTAGATTTTGTTAATGAAGTAAGTGGAACTGTGAGCTTGGAGAAATTTTTTATAAACTTTCGATAAAAGTTGGCAAATCCCATAAAACTTTGTACTTGTTTTTTTGTTTTAGGGATGGGCCACTGTAGAATTGTATTGATTTTGTTGTCCTCCATACGAATGCCTGCTGGGGAAATTTCGTAACCTAGGAATGAGATAGACTGCGAATTGAATATACATTTTTCAGCCTTTGCGTATAGATGGTTACTTCTAAGTCTGGAGAGAACTTGTTTAACGTGAGTAATATGTTCAGATAAGGACTTGGAGTATACCAGTATATCATCCAGGTAGATGACGATGTAAACATCCAGGATATCTCTGAATACGTCGTTGATAAGATGCTGAAAAGTAGCAGGGGCATTACATAACCCAAATGGCATGACGACGTATTCGAACAATCCATAACGAGTTCGAAACGCCGTCAACCATTCATCCCCAGATCTTATTCGGATTAGGTTGTAAGCCCCCCTTAGGTCTAATTTAGTGAAGTATTTGGCCCCTTCAAGTCTCTCTATGAGCTCCGGAATCAACGGTAAAGGGTACCTATTTTTTATGGTAATCTGATTTAATTTTCTATAGTCGATTATGGGTCTTAGTGAACCGTCTTTATTTTTCACAAAAAATATCCCCGCACCTGCGGGAGAAGTAGAGGGGCGAATGAAGCCTTTTTTTAGATTTTCATGGATGTAAGTTTTTAAATGTAGAAGTTCAGGGTTCGACAGAGGGAATATATGCCCACAAGGTATTTCAGATCCTGGGATGATATCAATGGGACAATCGTATTTACGATGAGGGGGTAGGTTTTCACTTTCTGTCTTACTAAAAACATCAATGTACTCTTTGTACACATCAGGTACAAGGTTTTCAGGTGACACTTCGGTTGTCTGTAGTATAGTGACCGGAAAACAGTTGTTAATACAGTAAGGAGAAGAGAAAGTCAGTGAGTTGTTAAACCAGTTTATAGTTGGATTGTGAGTTTTAAGCCATTGAATACCCAGAACCACAGGGGAAACAGGTGAACAGATTACATCAAAAGTAATAAATTCTCTATGGTGGTCAGTGGTACTCACCAGGAGGGGTACAGTTTCATAAACCACAGGACCAGTGGTGATTTCTCTACCATCTATTCCCCTAAGAAAAACAGGAGACTTTTTCTGGGTTAGCGGTATTTTATTTACAGTGACATACTCCTTATCTATGTATGAAGCAGTGGCTCCAGAATCAACTATCGCGGATGCGCTGGCCCGCTGTTGTTCCCACTGTAAGAGAAGAGACAGTGTTAAATAAGAATGAGTTTGTACCTGGGTAGTACAACAAAATGGCTGGTATGAAATCTTACCCTTGTTCTGTCTGAGAAGGGATGGACAATCTTTTACTGTGTGATCGTCAGAAGCACAATATAGGCAGAGATTTAAGTTGCGTCGTCTGAGTTTCTCTTGGGGAGAAAGAGGACCTTTTACGAATCCTATATCCATAGGTTCAGCCAAGATTTTACTAGAGGAAGTAGTATGTGAGGTAGTGACTTGTTTTTTGTAAGAGAAATCATGTGAAGACCTCTCTTGCTGCCTTTCCCGGAGGCGTCTATCTATGGTGATGGACAGGGTCATCAAATCTTCTAGTGTAGAAGGTAGATCTATTCGTGAAAGTTCATCTTTAATAGGGTCAGACAAACCCAATCTAAACTGGTTCCGCAATGATAAGTTGTTCCACTGTGAATCTTTTGCCCATTTCTTGAATTCGGTGATGTAGTCTTCTACAACCCTCTTTTTCTGTCTTAATCCTCTCATGGCTGTTTCTGCAGTAAGCTGTTTGTATGGGTCCTCATACAGCTGACCCATAGCAGTGAAAAAATTCTCTAAGGAGTTTAAGATTTCTTCATTGTTCTCAAAGAATGTATTCGCCCAAGTACGGGGTTCACCCCTTAAGTATGATATCGTAGTAAGAACCCTCACCCTATCAGTAGGATAGGTATGAGGTTTTAATGCAAACATAAGCAAGCATGCGTTTTTGAATTCTCTATACTGGGATCTATCCCCATGGAATTTTTCTGGGGGACTAACTTGGGGCTCAGAGCCAGAAATTCTTTTGTCAACCACATCCCTAATATAAGCTTTTATAGTCTCATTCTCTGTTTTAAGGGAATTGAGACCATCAGTTAATAAATCAACCCTTTGTTGAAGGGCAATTATGTGTGGGTTGGTCTCAGCTGGGTCCATATTACTTTAGGGCTTAGTATTCTGTCACACCCGTATGCAAATCTGAAGAAAAGGAAATAATTTTTAAGTATCAATGGTTAGACCTCAATTGCCGAGACAAAATAGATGTATATTAGTGTAGCAGAAAGTTACTGAAAAATACAATGATAGGATGTATCTTCAATTGTAACACCAAGCTGTGATTTCTATAATGGTGGTGTAAATAGTATTACCCTATAGCTGCCTCATGTGCAGAGGAATGCACTGAGGGAATGCAGCAGGGAAATCGGTTTTACACCCCAGAGGTCAGAATAAAGAAAAAATAGGAAAAAACAAAAATAGAATATGATGCACAACAACAATAAAGAATATTAAATAGTTAGTGCAACAATTAATTAAATGAGGTGTGATTGGAAAAAATAAAAATAGAGTATTATAGGAATATATCAATGTTGAATATTGTCCAATTAGCTTAGGAACTGAATAGGACTGAAATATTGTTGCAGCATACCACAGCAGAATTAATTATGAAGATTAGGCTTACCGGAGAAACTATTCGTTTGAGAGAGCTGAGTGATACAATGTATCGTTATAGAGCGCTGTGTAGTCCGACTGTGCTGAAGTTGGCGTGTGACGTCACAGCCTCGTGGCTTGCATGAGCGTAATTGTATCCCAGCTGACTGCCGAAGCAGTGTAATCCGGAGCAAAAGAAAATGACAAAGTGTTAAAAGGAGCTGTGGATAAATAACATAATATAGTTTTACCGAATGCTGAATCGTAGGAAATGTCTGTTAGGAAACTCAGTACAGAGCAGAAGTTGGCTTGTAGTGTATGAGAGGTATAACTTCAATACTAAGCACTTTGTGAAGTGGGAGGCAACCTTAAATAGGGTGGAGAGGATAAGGTGAGCAGAGAATTAAAGGGATAGTGATTACTGACAGGTAATATGAGAGGAAACCCTGACAGCTGGTAGAAACAAGCTGGCAAATTTGAATGAGGTGTGTCAGCTCACCACAAGGATACTTTCCTCAATTTGTAGTATCCAAGTGAAACAATGTCTTGATGGTCAGGTTCCCAAAAAATAACCAATAAAGCAGGCAAAGAAAGGTGTATCCACTCATAAAAAATTTTCATAAAAAAAGATACTATTTATTGTAAAAACAAATTAAAACCAATGTATAAAAGAGTGGACTAGGGGTATTCTAATATTCCCCTAGAAATGCAACGCGTTTCTTGGCATAACAAGCCATTTCTTCAGGCATATTATTCACCTTACTGTTATCCCTGCTTTAAATATCTACTGCCTAACATCAACTGACATTAGCCTCCCTTCAGGGGGGCGTGTTTACTAATTAATATCAAACACCTGACTGTTCCAGTTTTAACTACATAGTTGCCAGGCATGTATATTTCTTATATTGACACAGAATATACTGTATATACATATATATATCTACATATTCCATTACATTATCTTGTAGATATATGTAACCAACAATTCTTATACATCAAGACACAATTATATAGTAGTGGGATATAATTCAAATTATATACAATACATTAGTAAAAGTTTCACATTTAAATACAATTCATTGTTGAAATCTCACTTCATTGTATTTTTGTATCATTTTGTATCATTTTGTTTCAACTTTGTATCACATAATGTCAACCCCATCAACAATGTTTTTTTATATAAAAAAAAAACTAATTAATGGATTTTATTATCTCACAAGAACTTGCAGCCTTATAAGTTTTTTTTATTTAATTATATATGTATGTATATACCAGTTAAGCCGGTCTTTCTTCCAACAAATATATTGGTCTCGCATTTAGCATCAAAAAGATTTGTGCACAAGAGGTTTTATTGCGGCCATTAAACGTTAGATTAGCTTTATCTTTCTTACTTGTTTTTATTTTTACTTTTCTTGTTGAACACATATATTATCTTTTGTACGGATTACCTATAGGCTTATATCGCCTGATCTTACCTCTAAATGAACGATCAATCAGTTTCTTTTTCGCAGACATATGTGTATATTTAATTATTTACGATTGTACCAAATTGTTTTTCTGTTGTGCTAACTACCATAAAACTATCTGGATTAAATGTATCCGTTATAGTGTGTTACCGTATTTTAAATGCACTATACACTGATTGGCCCATATATTCTCTCTCCGTTGTGGGAAGTGAGTCATAGCCTATCAAATTGGAGGTGTGTTTCCCTCTACTAATATCAGCCCAACTCAACTATCAATGTTGAAGGACTCTGAAATCCGCCCACTTTGTATACGGATCAATGGGCACTAACAACCAACAAAAACAAGTCTCTCCACAACTCTCAACGTCACTGTCCAGCCTACACCACATTTGGATTGGCCCATATGTTAGCTCCGCGTCATAGAAGGTATATCTATACGCCTAACAAAACAGAGGTGTGTTCCTTTCAAATAACACCCGCTCGACTCTACTCCCAATATTGAACATGTTTATGTATTCACCTATCCGACATCCCCACATAGTCAGTCAAAAGTAAGCCCACAGTCAACAACAATCTCACGCCCCTCCACAGTTCATAACGTTAGTTGTGACACTCTAGCACCCAATCCATCAATCAAACTCCAATTTACAGCCCAGATTCCTCACTTGCAAGTAACATCCACAACACACCTGTACTATATTTATACTATGAACATCCACCAACAAATAAGGTACAGTAATCAAGGGCTCAAGCATTCACAGACCAGACTCGATGTCCAGATATACGCAAATAGGAAACATGGCCGCATATATACATAGCGGCAAGAACCCTATATCAACCAAGCACTCATCATCACGGTCTCAACAATACAATAAGTAATAAACATAAGGGCAAAAAAGAAAAAAGGTTTGTGCATTGAAGTGTATTTGATACCATATTAACAAATGTCAACCCTGCATGATTATAATAATATATATATAAACTACACTATATGCGAGCACTATAATACTCTTTAGAGATATGTAGGGGTAGATTTAGCAAGTGCCGGGCATACATGATTCGCTGTAGCTGATCATGTCCGATCGACATCACTAAATGCTAACAACACACGCTGTTGGCATTAAACATTGCACAAGCATTTCTAGTGAAATTCTTGTGCAATGCCACCCCCTGCTCACCGGTGACCAATCGGTCACTAGCAGGGGGTGTCAATCATCCCAATCGTATCAGATTGGGATAATTTCAGTCGAGCAGCAATCTTACAACCGATGCTTCATAACTTCTGTTTCAGGCGAGCCTGAAACGATTGTCGGAAGATATAGCATCCGCTGCTTAGTAAACCTAGCCCTTAGTTTGTGTCAGGCCACTGCTTTCTCTCAGAGTGTTTTTGTTACAGTGTGGTGTTTGAATACTTGCGCAAAGGGCACTCATAGCATATGTGTGTATGCTACTGAAAACCAGTAATATCATTTTTGCTAATGTAAGTATATTGCTAAATGTTTCTATTACAAAATGGAATGGACCTGCGCACATTTCAAATTCAACAAAACAATGCACCACTTTTTATGTATATAAAGATGATCTTATCTAACTCTGGATGCAGACCTTTCCAGTGGCAGTTCTAGAATTTAAAGGGTCATAATACTCATATGCTAAATCATTTGAAAGGGATGCAGCATAACTGTAAAAAGCTGAAGAAAATAGCATCTGAACATCTCTATGTAATAAAGGAAGATATTTTACCTCACAATTTCTTCAGCATACAAGAGTAAGGCGTTCTGGTAACAGATTTACTTTAGCTACTGTCCAGCTACAAAAAACAATAGCCAATCAGCATCAGCAGTGCTGAGGTCATGTTATGCTTTGCTGTGATCTCATGATCTTGTGGGATTTCATAGTAAACTCCCTTAAACTGAATAGGAAAATAAACATGACTGTGCCTGCACATGCCAGATCCACGCTCCCTTGCAAGTCATGGGACTAGTATCCTGAATTGCTGATTAAAGTCCCTTTAAATACTTAGGGACATTTGAGGTAAATATCTTCCTTTTTTACATAGAGATGTTCAGGAATTAGGTAATATTTTCTAGTTAGCTTTTTACAGCTATGCTGCATCACTTTCAAGTATTTTAACCAAGATCACAGGCAAGCACTCTCCAAGGACAGAATCCATGACTACAAGCTGGAAATAGATGCACCACCATAGACAGAAACAGACTTCAGTTTATCCTATTGCTTCCCAAAAATAACAACAAATCACCAGAAATAAATGAGCTTGTTTTGAAGTTTTATGTCACACAATCACAAGAACACAAACCACATCAAGCAAATGTAATGCTCAGAGCCAATTGTCCAGGGATTATGTGTTTTATATCCCTGTGTTTCATATTGTTGCTTACAAATCTGTGTTCTTTTGTAAATTCTTAGGGACAGATTCTCAAAAAAATCCCGGAAATGGAAAGAAATGATTAGGTTATTTTACTGAACATCTCTACTATTACATTTGCTTTATTTTCTTTTAATCCTGCATTGAAGAGTAAATTTAAAGGGATTTAAAACACCCCAAAAATATTTTGTGATTCAGACAGCATACAATTTTTAAAAAGTTTACAATTTACTTATTTTATCAAATTTGCTTCATTCACATGATATTCTTTGTTCAAGAGATACCTAAATCGGTATCTGGAGCACTACATGGCAATAGTGTGGAATAGTGGAATAGTGCTGCCATCTAGTCCTTGTATATGGATAACATTCTTGCAAAACTGCTGCTATATAGTGCTCCAGATCATTGCAATATGTATTATTCATCCTTTTAAATTGATGTTACCTTTTATTTATTTTTTAAACTACATTTGTGCTTCCTGTAACAGCCGTACAAGGAGGAGGAAGCCTTTGCAGGAAGTTTTATTTTAGCCTGATATCATAAAAATTCTAGGCTAGTGAATAGACCAGATAACAGGGAGTTAGATTTGCTCATGCCCTGAACTGACAGAACTAAAACCTAGGTTTTGAAAAACTTTTGCTCTTATCACACTTGCAAGAAAACAAGTAAGTTATTTGTTTTTTTTACACAATCTTTTTCTTTTATATTTACTTTGATTTAACATATTTGGTTTTACAAAAGGAGCACTGTTTAATATACCTTTAGCATAAAGCACATTAGTCATCTCTTCTTCATGAGATACACAGTTCCCAATGTAAAAAATGCCTTTAAAACAATCCCGGAGGGGCCTCTTAATTCTGACAAGGTATCTTACAGAGTTTAAGAGAATCGGCCCTTTGTTACCCTGGTAACAGAATATTATCATTCTGTTATCAGTAAATGAGCTGTCTGTTCACTCTCAGTCCACTAGATGGCAGTGGGTTCATATATTTGCTGTAAGTAAAATGACCTCTATTATGAACGGGATATACGTGGGGTAAACTGGTTAATAAGTAATCTGTATGAATACATAGCCCTATTTTCAAGGATTTTCACGTTATGCTGTGCTAAATTATTGTTTTGTTTCCTTTTCAAGTTATTCAATGAAGCAGTTATGATGGACACGTGCTTCTGGCACATGCCCCTTGTTCATTTGAGAGCCAATTGCATGCAATATAAGTGCAGCTCAGAGGATACTATTACTTTTTTAACTGAATATATTTCTAAATTGTCTAAGCCTTATTTTGAAAAGGTACTGGCTATGTATAGTTTTACAAGACATGCACATATCTACTATCAATTTAAAAATACCTCAATTGCACTCAACAAATAGTAAACCCAATTCAAAAATGAATAATACATTTTAGATCAGTATTGTTGCCCATGTGTAGTTGTGTAGTTGATGATCTCCCAGACAGGTATTTCTGCAGCATAACATTCCCAATAAGATACAATGACAGAACTGTTTAATTTTATTTATAGTTCAGTGAGCATTGCTAAACATTTCAATGCTTTGCTATTAGACAAGAGAGATTACATTGTCAAAGCATGAAACAGAACCTTAAACATTTCTGTGTTATATGACTTACAAACAAACTTATTACAGAAAAGGCTCACATTTTGTCACAGGTGCAAACATAAGTACATGTTTTAAGGACTTTTTTTTAATTGTATGAGAGGAACCAATCAAATTGTGTTTTTTTTTTTTCAACATTCCATAAGGAGCATGTAAGTAGTTGACAGTTCTCAAAAGCCTTTATATTTTAGGACATAGTGCTTAGCGGTAGCTATCACTCTGTACCCCAGGGCATGACATGTTTATGTTTTGATAAAGTTATTCCATGGCTGTTTCATGAAACCCCCTATGGGCTTGCTTTATCAAGCCCTTCTCCCCCTTTGACTGCAGGTTTGCACAAGAGAACCTGTATCATGTCATGAGACCGCTGCTTCCCTGCCCTGTTCTCCACCTCCTAGATTGACAGCTCCTGCCCACATGGCTGTACAGGGGCAAGGGGTGGGGATTGTTGCCCGCCAGAGGAGAAGCTGGGCAGACAGGGGCGAATATGTACACCCCTGTCTGCCACGGATGATAATAGAGCCCTTTGTGGGACTTGGTGTTCCCTATGAAAACTGTCCCAAAATGTTTCCGTAACTGGGTCAGTTTGGAAATACTGTCTGGGGACATAAATTAATAATTAAAGGGACATATCTCTCAAACATTTTCTATCATGTGTATGAAAGAGAATATGTTAAAGGGACACTGAACCCAATTTCTTTCATGTTTCAGACAAAGCAGCACACAATTTTAAACAACTTTCCAATGTACTTCTCTTATCTGATTTGCTTCAATCCCAGTATCCTTTGTTGAAGAAGCAGTAATGTGTATGTGTGCAGCAACCAATCAGCAGACTCTGAGCCTACCTAGGTATACTTTTCAACAACTCATACAAAGAGAATGAAATAAATAAGATGATAGAAATACATTGGAAAGTTGCAGGGGTGGAACTACCGTTGGTGCAGCAGGTGCGGTGGCACCAGGGCCCAAGAGCTGGTGGGGCCCATAGCAGTCAGTCTATACATAAGCATGGCAGAATGTGTACAAACCTAATGCAGGGGAGCCTTTTATTAGGGCAGGTTGCAGGTCCATCTATCTACTCAAAATCATTATGCAGAGCTACATGTATATTACTATTATTTACTATTGTGTTATCTTGGGGGGGGGGGGGGGGGGCAAAAAAAGATTTTGCACCAGGGCCCTCTTTTGAGTAGGTCCGCTACTGGCGAGTTGTTTAAAATGGTAGCTGCTCTGTCTAAATCTTAATAAAAATGATGTCAAAGCTGTTTACATTTCAGGAGGGGCATTTAATGCTCACTGGCTTATAGAAGCAACTCCCACAGGAAAAGTGTTTATTCAGCACATTTTTTTAAAAAGAAAGCACTGTAATACATTTTAGAAATATATTCTCTTTTTAAAGGAAAAGATAAACATTCAGAATACATTGTCTCTTTCAACTTTGAATACATCAGCATGTACTAGCACAGGATAGATATAGCTACTCCAACAAAAGCTGCCAGTGAGATAATTGCAAGCTTTATCATTGTTGTCATAGCTGGGGTGAGAAATACCATTTTACCTCAGAAGATGCTGTGAAGTGTAGATAAACATTTACTAGATCTTTACACTGCACTGTATCTACTTATTTGCACCAATGACTATGTTGTGACCCCAAATGACCACTTAGAGCATTAATCTCAGTAGTAAAAAATGTACCCTAAGGTGAGTAGAGAACAGTCAGTGTAGGAGCTGCTGCAGACAGGGAATCTTCCCATTGCACATTCCCAGGTGGAGAGGCTGCCTGCCCAAACATGAAGGGGCTTGAAGGGATATCTGTGGCTACACTACCCTCACTTTATAACTGTCAGGTTATGGCTGGCAACTGATTGTTTATCCACAGCCAAATAAAGCTCCAGCTTTGTGTGAATATTTGTGTAGCTTTGTGTCTGTACTGCTTGGAGTTGAATGATGGAAACATTCAAATACATGTAAGAACAAGAGGCCATGCACTCATATTTGAGGGTGAAAGAATATAAAATGCTAGGGGGGAAGTGCCATTTTACTTAGCATGCTAGGGAACCTCATTAGCTGTTCATTACAGGCAAACACAGTGTTATGTAAAACATACATATATATAATATTGAAGTGTACTGTAAAGTACCTACAAAACCTTTTAGGTGGTTCAGGCTAATGGTTACATTTAAGTTAGTTTTTATGTTTACCTTCCTCAATTATTTATTTCTGTATGCAATATAATTTTAATTTTGTAAACTATATACAAATCGACATGTGAACAGACAAAAAATTTGTTTGGATGAATTGTTTGTTATGAAAATTTTTTAAGGGGGTCATTCAAAATTTGTTTGTTAATGAAAATCCATTTAGAACATTGGGGAACATTCTTAGTGCAACAGGTGAAGAGCAGCTGAAATAAAGTAGTAGCTAGTGCTACTTATACAAGTCAGCAGCAACACAAAAATATATTTATTTAGATAGGGTAAGGGCTGACTAAGAACAAAAGTGAAGCTTACATACTTATTGGCTGACATAGAAATCAATCAACTGACAAGGACCTTGCTAAATTATTGATTAGCATACATTTGAACGTTTAAATCCTGTCCCACCTAAGGGCTAGATTACGAGTGGAGCAATATATATACGTTATAAGGGTATGTCACGAAAGTTTTCCCGTGTTGTTCTTACTGCTTGTATTATGAGTTCAAAGAAAACGTGATCGCTTGAGCACAACTGTGATTTACGCTAGAATGATTACCGTGCTTCAGAGCTCTGGTTAACTGTTTTGCAAAACTAAAAAGTAGCACAAAACACGTCAAAAATACATTACAAAGTACAGTTATACTCATAATAACACTATGCAATTATTCACAAAAAAATATTGCATATAAAAGTTATAAAAGCTCTCAGGTGCCCAAAGGACTTTAACATATACATACATACATACATACATACATACATACATACATACATATACATGTCTAAAGATGTACAGTATCTCACAAAAATAAGTACACCCCTCACATTTTTGTAAATATTTTATTATATCTTTTTATGTGACAACACTGAAGAAATTTTTGCTACAATGTAAAGTAGTGAGTGTACAGCCTGTATAACAGTGTAAAATTGCTGTCCCTTCAAAATAACTCAACACACAGCTATTAATGTCTAAACCATTGGCAACAAAAGTGAATACACCCCTAAGTGGAAATGTCCAAATTGGGCCCAATTAGCCATTTTCCCTCCCCGGTGTCATGTGACTCGTTAGTGTTACAAGGTCTCAGGTGTGAAGTTCAACATGGCACCTTGTGGCAAAGAACTCTCTGAGGATCTGAAAAAAAGAATTGTTGCTCTACATAAAGATGGCCTAGGCTATAAGAAGATTGCCAAGACCCTAAAACTGAGCTGCAGCACAGTGGGCAAGACCATACAGTTGTTTCAAAGGACAGGTTCCACTCAGAACAGGCCTCGCCATGGTCGACCAAAGAAGTTGCTGTGCACGTGCTCTGCATCACATCCAGAGGTTGTCTTTGGGAAATATACGTATGAGTGCTGCCAGCATTGCTGCAGAGGTTGAAGGGATGGGGAATCAGCCTGTCAGTGCTCAGACCATACGCCGCACACTGCATCAAATTGGTCTGCATGGCTGTCGTCCCAGAAGGAAGCCTCTTCTAAAAATGATGCACAAGAAAGCCTGCAAACAGTTTGCTGAAGACAAGCAGACTAAGGACAGGGATTACTGGAACCATGTCCTGTGGTCCAATGAGACCAAGATAAACTTTTTTGGTTCAGATGGTGTCAAAAGTGTGTGGCCGCAACCAGGTGAGGAGTACAAAGACAAGTGTGTCTTGCCTATAGTCAAGCATGATGGGGGGAGTGTCATGGTCTGGGCCTGCATGAGTGCTGCCGCACTGGGGAGCTACAGTTCATTGAGGGAACCATGAATGCCAACATGTATCGTGACATACTGAAGCAGAGACTGGGCCGCAGGACAGTATTCCAACATGATAACGACCCCAAACACAACTCCAAGACGGTCGACCACTGCCTTGCTAAAGAAGCTGAGAGTAAAGGTGATGGACTGGCCAAGCATTTCTCCAGAACTAAACCTTATTGAGCATCTGCGGGGCATCCTCAAACGGAAGTTGGAGGAGCGCAAGGTCTCTAACATCCACCAGCTCCGTGATGTCGTCATGGATGAGTGTAAGAGGACTTTAGTGGCAACCTATGAAGCTCTGGTGAACTCCATGCCCAAGAGGGTTAAGGCAGTGCTGGAAAATAATGTTGGCCACACAAAATATTGAAACTTTGGGCCCAATTTGGACATTTCCACTTAAGGGTGTACTCACTTTTGTTGACAACTGTTTAGACATTAATATCTGTGTGTTGAGTAATTTTGAGGGGACAGCAAATTTACACTGTTATACAGGCTGTACACTCACTACTTTACATTGTAGCAAAGTGTCATTTCTTCAGTGTTGTCACATAAAAAGATATAATAAAATATTTACAAAAATGTTAGGGGTGTACTCACTTGTGATTTACTGTATATGTATGTGTGTGTGTGTATATATATATATATATATATATATATATATATATATATATATATATATATATATATATATATATATATATATATTTATATATATATTAATATATATGTATGTGTGTGTGTGTGTGTGAGTACATATGTACTTATGTATTTACAGACATATACAGGGAGTGCAGAATTATTAGGCAAATTAGTATTTTGACCACATCATCCTCTTTATGCATGTTGTCTTACTCCAAGCTGTATAGGCTCAAAAGCCTACTACCAATTAAGCATATTAGGTGATGTGCATCTCTGTAATGAGAAGGGGTGTGGTCTAATGACATCAACACCCTATATCAGGTGTGCATAATTATTAGGCAACTTCCTTTCCTTTGGCAAAATGGGTCAAAAGAAGGACTTGACAGGCTCAGAAAAGTAAAAAATAGTGAGATATCTTGCAGAGGGATGCAGCACTCTTAAAATTGCAAAGCTTCTGAAGCGTGAACATCGAACAATCAAGCGTTTCATTCAAAATAGTCAACAGGGTCGCAAGAAGCGTGTGGAAAAACCAAGGCACAAAATAACTGCCCATGAACTGAGAAAAGTCAAGCGTGCAGCTGCCAAGATGCCACTTGCCACTAGTTTGGCCATATTTCAGAGCTGCAACATCACTGGAGTGCCCAAAAGCACAAGGTGTGCAATACTCAGAGACATGGCCAAGGTAAGAAAGGCTGAAAGACGACCGCCACTGAACAAGACACACAAGCTGAAACGTCAAGACTGGGCCAAGAAATATCTCAAGACTGATTTTTCTAAGGTTTTATGGACTGATGAAATGAGAGTGAGTCTTGATGGGCCAGATGGATGGGCCCGTGGCTGGATTGGTAAAGGGCAGAGAGCTCCAGTCCGACTCAGACGCCAGGAAGGTGGAGGTGGAGTACTGGTTTGGGCTGGTATCATCAAAGATGAGCTTGTGGGGCCTTTTCGGGTTGAGGATCGAGTCAAGCTCAACTCCCAGTCCTACTGCCAGTTTCTGGAAGACACCTTCTTCAAGCAGTGGTACAGGAAGAAGTCTGCATCCTTCAAGAAAAACATGATTTTCATGCAGGACAATGCTCCATCACACGCGTCCAAGTACTCCACAGCGTGGGTGGCAAGAAAGGGTATAAAAGAAGAAAATCTAATGACATGGCCTCCTTGTTCACCTGATCTGAACCCCATTGAGAACCTGTGGTCCATCATCAAATGTGAGATTTACAAGGAGGGAAAACAGTACACCTCTCTGAACAGTGTCTGGGAGGCTGTGGTTGCTGCTGCACGCAATGTTGATGGTGAACAGATCAAAACACTGACAGAATCCATGGATGACAGGCTTTTGAGTGTCCTTGCAAAGAAAGGTGGCTATATTGGTCACTGATTTGTTTTTGTTTTGTTTTTGAATGTCAGAAATTTATATTTGTGAATGTTGAGATGTTATATTGGTTTCACTGGTAAAAATAAATAATTGAAATGGGTATGTATTTGTTTTTTGTTAAGTTGCCTAATAATTATGCACAGTAATAGTCACCTGCACACACATATATCCCCCTAAAATAGCTATAACTAAAAACAAACTAAAAACTACTTCCAAAACTATTCAGCTTTGATATTAATGAGTTTTTTGGGTTCATTGAGAACATGGTTGTTGTTCAATAATAAATTTAATCCTCAAAAATACAACTTGCCTAATAATTCTGCACTCCCTGTATACACATATACACATATAAACACAAAAATACATATGTACACGCATAAGACATATATATAAGTGCATTCGAGCCCTTTGCCGTTAAGTAGATGAAAACATGTAAAAGCATATTTATGCAATATTCATTTTTAATAATGGTTTTTGTCTATGTATTTACTGTAAATATTTCACATTCCAATGTTTTGCACATAGCGGAATATGTTCTATGCATTTCTAAATAGATATTCATATATATATATATATATATATATATATATATATATATATATATATATCATACAAAAAAAGACTTGCATTCACTGGATTTTTCAAAAACAAATTTACTTTGACCGTGTAACGTTTCGGGGATAATGTATCCCCTTCCTCAGACCCTGATCTGAGGAAGGGGATACATTATCCCCGAAACATTTCATGGTCACAGTAAATTTGTTTTTGAAAAATCCAGTGAGTGCAAGTCTTTTTTTGTATGCTTTTTATAACCATTTACTAGCACCCTAGTAGTTGACGTTTAAGTGAGAGTGCACTTCTCTGCTACATTATATATATATATATATATATATATATATATATATATATATATATATATATATATATATATATGTATATATATATATATATATATATATATATATATACAGGTGGCCCTCGGTTTACGCCGGTTCAATCTGCGCCGTTTCAGAATAACAACCTTTTTTCAGTCATGTGACTGCTATTGAAAAGCTTTGGAAAGCAGTGCACTAATTAAAATAGCCAGTAGTTGGAGCTGTCCGCTTGTTTTGCAGAAAATTTATGCAACTTAACAGACTGAAATTGATCTGTGTACACAGAGCAGACATTTGCTATTGAGCAACAAGATTTAGCAGCCACTTCCCTATTATCTTCCTGACCAGCTGCTTGAGGTGAGGGTGCCTAACTGCTTAATCACTGCAGATTTAAATGCATAGAATAGGTGCAGACCCAATATTATCTAACATGCTAGCAATGCAGAGAACTGATTGCAGAAAAATGCAATTAAAAAAACGTTTTTGTTCATTAAACTTAGTTTGATGATGATGCAGTCTGTTGTGTGAATTTTATTTAATTAGGTGCTGTTAGCAAATGTTTTTGCTCATTAAACTTAGTTTGATGATGATACAATCTATATTATTAGGTTTATAATGCTGTTTAGCATTTAAAGTCTTCATTTCAAAGCTTTAAAAATAATGTATTAGGTGTTACTTATGGCAATTTTGAGAGGGGCCTGGAACCTAACTCCCTCACTTCCCATTGGCTTACATTATAAACTGGGTTTCAATTTACAACGGTTTCGATTTACAACCATTCCTCCTGGAACCTATCCATGGCGTAAATTGAGGGCTACCTGTATGTATATATATATATATATATGTGTGTGTAGATATATGTTTTACAAATAAACCATCAGATATATGTAGAAATATTTATTTATGAAGAAATATAACATATTCTGCTATGTGCATAACATTAGAATGTTAAATATTCATATTTTCATGGCGGGTTAGCGCAAATGAGAATATGTGATTATGTTTACGCGAAAGTGTTTTTTTCCCACTTATTTTTTCCATTGACTTCTATAGGGGGATACGTTAACATACAAACGATATTCTAAGTTCGGATTCTTGTTGGGTTAACGGGAAAGCGAAAACAGTTTACTTTCAATTTATAATACGAGCACAACCCGACGAGCACAAAAATCTTACTTCTAGCGCAATTAACGCTCAAGCTCGTAATCTCACCCTAAATATTGTAACTTTGAACAGTTTTACCTGCAATAATGAAACACATACATTTCTTTTGTCACTTCCATTTTTTTCCCCTTGAAGTGCTCACTTATGTTTATCGTTTTCAGATGAATGCAATACATTTGGAACGCTTTGTCATTTTCTTTTTAGATATTCGCCTGAATCTGTATGCAAATGTCTAATTCAAATCCACTAGATTCACTAACACCCAATATGTCTCTTAGAACATCTCCGTCCAAAATACAGCCTGATGGTGACTTCCAGCCCTCCAAGTGGTTTTTTTTTTTGTTTGACTCTCAACATCACTGAGTTGAAAATAGACAATAAAGCATTTTTTTACCAGATTTTGTACATTTGGGAAGTATATATGGCTACATTAAATGTATTATTAGTAACTAATCTCCTAAAAATGTATTTATAATTCAATTTAATTTTGACCCATTATCTTCAGCATGAGTATAGTGTAATGTGGCCCTGGACGTTCCTGCCATTAGTCTCTTGCCCTTCATATAAAGAAGTTTGAGTGCCCCTGTCCTAGAGAGGTTACCCTCTCACAACATCACAGCAGCAAAACTGTCACACCCTTTAAAGGTGGAAGTTGTATTAACCCCTGGTATGCTTGAGAGGTTTGTAACACATTACTGCACAGTAAAGTTCTCTCAGGCATCCTATGGGGTGAAATTAAATGTTTGTGACTCAGACAGCGCATGTCATTTTAAGATACGTTTCAAATTTATTTATGTTACTTTGTACTCTTGGTATCCTTTGTTGAAAAGTATACCTAGGTAGGCTGATGAGTAGCAATGCACTACTGAAAGCTACATACCTCTGAATTTTTCCAGGAGGCTTTCAGGGATGGGAAAGTTTGGGAAATTGTGGGTGGTGGCCCACCAGTGTTTTATGGGTGGTGTCATGGTGGGTAGGACAGTGTTTTATGGGTGTTGCAGTTGGCATGGTGTGGGCAGGCAGGCCATTTCCAGTTGGAAGGTGGGGAAGTCCCTAAAAAACAGGACACCAAGAAGCTATGAGCAGGAAGCAGACCCAAACAGTGACAGTCCTTCAGGCTTGGGGATGGTTGGGAGGTCTGGAGCTAGCTGTTGATTGGTGGCTACACACCTTTCTTTCTGTCATGATTCAGATAGAGTATGCAATTTTAAGTAACTTTCTAATTACTCCTATTATAATGTTTTCTTTATTCTCTTGGTATCTTTATTTGTAAAGCAGGAAATGTAAGCTTAGGAGCCGGCCCATTTTTTTCTTCAGCACCTGGGTAGTGCTTGCTTATTGGTCGGTGAGAAAAAACACATCTAACCTGGCGAGGTTTGGATAATCCGCCCCATAGTCATAATCAAGCAACAGTGCAATATTAAAATACACGAGTGCACATAAGAGTATTTTCTTTTTTTGGCTTATATGTCCCTTTAGTCCTGTTCTTAAAGGGACACTGAACCCAAATGTTTTTCCAATATGATTCAGATAGAGCATGCAATTTTAAGCAACTTTCTAATTTATTCCTATTATCAAAATTTTCTTTTTTCTTTTGGGGCTGGATTTAACAAGCAGCGGATACTGCTGAATCCGCCTGACGTTTCCGGCTCGCGGGAACCACTGCTCCTTAACTTCTTGTGGACTGCAATCATCCCGCAGGGGGCGGCATTGCACAAGCATTTCACAAGAAATGCTTGTGCATTGTTAAATGTGGACAGCGTATGCTGTAGCGATTCCAGGCTACAGCGAATCATGTCTGCCGGGACTTGATAAATTGACCCCTTGGTATATTTATTTGCACCCTGGATAGTGCTTGCTGATTGCTTTTTCAAATAAAGATAGCAAGAGAATAAAAAAAATGATAATAGGAGTTAATTAGAAAGTTGCTTAAAACTGAATGTGCTCTCTGAATTGTGAAAGAAAAAAATTGGGTTCAGTATCCCTTTAACTGTAATCCCCATTTGTAACTCAAACCTCAATCTCTAACTATAGAGATCTCATAACCCATTGGATAACATCTTAGTGTTGCTGTGTCATCCAGTGGGTAATGAGATCTCTGTAGGTGCAAGCCTTTTAATATGCATAATATATTGAGTGATTTAAAGGGACATGAAAGTCAAAACGTATCTTTCATGGTTCAGACAAGCGTTTAAGAGACTTTTCAAGGAGCAGCAATGCACTACTGGGAGCTAGCTGGTAGTTATTGCTTACACACATATGTCTCTTGTCATTTGCTCAAGGTGGTTTTAAATGTTTCTAATTGTTTTTTAAATAATTTTTGCCACTGTATTTGTAATCTTTGGCATATAGTTAAAAGGACACTGAACTCAATTTTTTTCTTTCGTGATTCAGATAGAGCATGACATTTTAAGCAACTTTCTAATGTACTCCTATTATAAAATTCTCTTCATACTCTTGGTTTCTTTATTTGAAATGCAAGAATGTAAGTTTAGATGCCGGCCCATTTTTGGTGAACAACCTGGCTTGTTCTGCTGATTGGTGGATAAATGCATCCACCAATAAAAAGTGTTGTACAGAGTTCTGAACTAATAAAAAAGCTTAGATGCCTTCTTTTTCAAATAAAGATAGCAAGAAAACGAGGAAAAAATGATAAAAGGAGTAAATTAAAAAGTCGCTTAAAACTGCATGCTTTGTCTGAATCACAAAAGAAAAAATTTGGGTTCAGTGTCCCTTTAAATTCTTGGTTCAATTTGTTACAACACACAATGATATATGTAGAATGATACAATGTACATTTGACATTATTTAGCAGTTATGCATACCAGCGTAACCATTTGTATTCTAAGGGAGACGTCTCTAATTTTATATAATATTATGTGCAAAGATTTTGACATATTTTAATAAATATATAGGCCTAGATTACGAGTTGTGCGTTAGGGTTAAAAAGCAGCGTTAAGAGGTCCTAATGCTGCTTTTTAACGCCCGCTGGTATTACGAGTCTTGCAGGTACAGGTGTACCGCTCACTTTTTTGGCCATACTCGGATATACCGCAAATCCACTTACGTCAATTGCGTATCATATATTTTCAATGGGACTTGCATAGCGCCGGTATTACAAGTCTGACCAAAAGTGAGTGGTAGACCCTCTCCTGTCAAGCCTGGTACCGCATTTGAAAGTCAGTAGTTAAGAGTTTTACACTACAACGCCGTAGCATAAAACTCTTAACTAAAGTGCTAAAAAGTACACTAACACCCATAAACTACCTATTAACCCCTAAACCGAGGCCTTCCCACATCGCAAACACTAAAATAAATATTTTAACCCCTAATCTGCCGAACCGGACATCGCCACTACTATAATAAACATATTAACCCCTAAACCGCCGCACTCCCGCCTCGCAAACATTAGTTAAATGTTATTAACCCCGAATCTGCTGTCCCTAACATCGCCGCCACCTACCTACATTTATTAACCCCTAATCTGCCGCCCCCAACGTCGCCGCCACTATATTAAATGTATTAACCCCTAAACCTAAGTCTAACCCTAACACCCCCTAACTTAAATATAATTACAATAAATATAAATAAAATTAATACAATTACCTAAATTATTCCTATTTAAAACTAAATACTTACCTATAAAATAAACCCTAAACTAGCTACAATATAACTAATAGCTACATTGTATCTAGCTTAGGGTTTATTTTTATTTTACAGGCAAGTTTGTATTTTTTTTTAACTAGGTACAATAGTTATTAACTATTTAATAACTACCTAAAGACAAATTTACCTATAAAATAAAACCTAACCTAAGTTAAAATTACACCTAACACTACGCTATAATTAAATTAATTACCTAAATTAAATACAATTAATTACAATTAAATAAAATTATCTAAAGTAGGAAATAAAACAAACACTAAATTACAGAAAATAATAAAGAAATTACAAGATTTTTAAACTAATTACACCTAATCTAATCCCCCTAACAAAATAAAAAAGCCCTACCCTACACTAAATTACAAATAGCCCTTAAAAGGGCCTTTTGCAGGGCATTGCCCCAAAGTAATCAGCTCTTTTACCTGTAAAAAAAAAAATTACAATTCCCCCCCCAACATTAACACCCACCACCCACACAACCCACCCTACTCTAAAACCCACCCAATCCCCTCTTTAAAAAACCTAACACTAACCCCTTGAAGATCACCCTACCGGGAGGCATCTTCACCCAACCAGGCAGAAGTGGACCTCCAGGCAGGCAGAAGTCTTCATCCAACTGGGCAGAAGTGGTCCTCCAGGCGAGCAGAAGTCTTCATCCAGACGGCATCTTCTATCTTCAACCATCTGGCGCCGGGCAGGTCCATCTTCAAGACATCTGACATGGAGCATCCTCTTCATCCGACTGCCAACGACTGAATGAAGGTTCCTTTAAATGACGTCATCCAAGATGGCGTCCCTTCAATTCCGATTGGCTGATAGAATTCTATCAGCCAATAGGAATTAAGGTAGAAAAAATCCAATGGGATTGAGCTGGCATTCTATTGGCTGTTACGATCAGCCAATAGAATGCCAGTTCAATCCTATTGGCTGATCCAATCAGCCAATAGGATTTTTTCTACCTTAATTCCGATTGGCTGATAGAATTCTATCAGCCAATCGGAATTGAAGGGACACCATCTTGGATGACGTCATTTAAAGGAACCTTCATTCAGTCATCGGCCGTCGGATGAAGAGGATGCTCCGCGTCGGATGTCTTGAAGATGGACCCGCTCCGCGCCGGATGGATGAAGACTTCTGCTCGTCTGCAGGACCACTTCTGCCCGTCTGGAGGTCAACTTCTGCCCGGTTGGGTGAAGAGGTCTCCCGGTACGGTGATCTTCAAGGGGTTAGTGTTAGTTTTTTTTAAGGGAGGATTGGGTGGGTTTTAGAGTAGGATTGGTTGTGTGGGTGGTGGGTTTTAATGTTGGGGGGGAATTGTAATTTTTTTTACAGTATAAGAGCTGATTACTTTGGGGCAATGCCCCGCAAAAAGGCCCTTTTAAGGGCTATTTGTAATTTAGGGTAGGGCTTTTTTTTATTTTGGGGGGCTTTTTTAATTGTTAGGGGGATTAGAGTAGGTGTAATTAGTTTAAAAATCTTGTAATTTCTTTATTATTTTCTGTAATTTAGTGGGGTTTTTTCGTACTTTAGATAATTTTATTTAATTGTAATTAATTGTATTTAATTTAGGTAATTAATTTAATTGTAGTGTAGTGTTAGGTGTAATTGTAACTTAGGTTAGGTTTTATTTTACAGGTAAATTTGTCTTTATTTTAACTAGGTAGTTATTAAATAGCTAATAACTATTTAATAACTATTGTACCTAGTTAAAATAAATACAAACTTGCCTGTAAAATAAAAATAAACCATAAGCTAGCTACAATGTAACTATTAGTTATATTGTAGCTAGCTTAGGGTTTATTTTATAGGTAAGTATTTAGTTTTAAATAGGAATAATTTTGTTAATTGTAGTAATTTTATTTTAATTATATTTAAGTTAGGGGGTGTTAGGGTTAAACTTAGGTTTAGGGGTTAATAACTTTATTATAGTGGCGGCGACGTTGGGGGCGGCAGATTAGGGGTTAATAAATGTAGGTAGGTGGCGGCGACATTGAGGGCGGCAGAGTAGGGTTTAATAAATCGAATGTAGGTGTCGGCGATGTTAGGGGCGGCAGATTAGGGGTTCATAAGTATAATGTAGGTGGCGGCGGTGTCCGGAGCGGCAGATTAGGGGTTAATAATACAGGGAGTGCAGAATTATTAGGCAAATGAGTATTTTGACCACATCATCCTCTTTATGCATGTTGTCTTACTCCAAGCTGTATAGGCTAGAAAGCCTACTACCAATTAAGCATATTAGGTGATCTCTGTAATGAGAAGGGGTGTGGTCTAATAACATCAACACCCTATATCAGGTGTGCATAATTATTAGGCAACTTCCTTTCCTTTGGCAAAATGGGTCAAAAGAAGGACTTGACAGGCTCAGAAAAGTAAAAAATAGTGAGATATCTTGCAGAGGGATGCAGCACTCTTAAAATTGCAAAGCTTCTGAAGCGTGATCATCAAACAATCAAGCGTTTCATTCAAAATAGTCAACAGGGTCGCAAGAAGCGTGTGGAAAAACCAAGGCGCAAAATAACTGCCCATGAACTGAGAAAAGTCAAGCCTGCAGCTGCAAAGATGCCACTTGCCACCAGTTTGGCCGTATTTCAGAGCTGCAACATCACTGGAGTGCCCAAAAGCACAAGGTGTGCAATACTCAGAGACATGGCCAAGGTAAGAAAGGCTGAAAGACGACCACCACTGAACAAGGCACACAAGCTGAAACGCCAAGACTGGGCCAAGAAATATCTCAAGACTGATTTTTCTAAGTTTTTATGGACTGATGAAATGAGAGTGAGTCTTGATGGGCCAGATGGATGGGCCCGTGGCTGGATTGGTAAAGGGCAGAGAGCTCCAGTCCGACTCAGACGCCAGCAAGGTGGAGGTGGAGTACTGGTTTGGGCTGGTATCATCAAAGATGAGCTTGTGGGGCCTTTTCGGGTTGAGGATAGAGTCAAGCTCAACTCCCAGTCCTACTGACAGTTTCTGGAAGACACCTTCTTCAAGCAGTGGTACAGGAAGAAGTCTGCATCCTTCAAGAAAACATGATTTCTCCAACATAGGTGTGTCCGGTCCACGGCGTCATCCTTACTTGTGGGATATTCTCTTCCCCAACAGGAAATGGCAAAGAGCCCAGCAAAGCTGGTCACATGATCCCTCCTAGGCTCCGCCTACCCCAGTCATTCTCTTTGCCGTTGTACAGGCAACATCTCCACGGAGATGGCTTAGAGTTTTTTAGTGTTTAACTGTAGTTTTTTATTATTCAATCAAGAGTTTGTTATTTTAAAATAGTGCTGGTATGTACTATTTACTCAGAAACAGAAAAGAGATGAAGATTTCTGTTTGTATGAGGAAAATGATTTTAGCAACCGTAACTAAAATCCATGGCTGTTCCACACAGGACTGTTGAGAGCAATTAACTTCAGTTGGGGGAACAGTGTGCAGTCTCTTGCTGCTTGAGGTATGACACATTCTAACAAGACGATGTAATGCTGGAAGCTGTCATTTTCCCTATGGGATCCGGTAAGCCATATTTATTACGATCGTAAATAAGGGCTTTACAAGGGCTTATTTAGACTGTAGACTTTTCTGGGCTAAATCGATTCATTATTAGCACATATTTAGCCTTGAGGAATCATTTTTATCTGGGTATTTTGATATAATAATATCGGCAGGCACTGTATTAGACACCTTATTTCTTAGGGGCTTTCCCAAAGCATAAGCAGAGTCTCATTTTCGCGCCGGTGTGGCGCACTTGTTTTTGAGAGGCATGGCATGCAGTCGCATGTGAGAGGAGCTCTGATACTTAGAAAAGACTTTCTGAAGGCGTCATTTGGTATCGTATTCCCCTTTGGGCTTGGTTGGGTCTCAGCAAAGCAGATACCAGGGACTGTAAAGGGGTTAAAGCTTATAACGGCTCCGGTTCCGTTATTTTAAGGGTTAAAGCTTCCAAATTTGGTGTGCAATATTTTTAAGGCTTTAAGACACTGTGGTGAAAATTTTGTGATTTTTGAACAATTCCTTCATGTTTTTTCGCAATTGCAGTAACAAAGTGTGTTCAGTTTAAAATTTAAAGTGACAGTAACGGTTTTATTTTAAAACGTTTTTTGTACTTTCTTTTCAAGTTTATGCCTGTTTAACATGTCTGAACTACCAGATAGACTGTGTTCTGAATGTGGGGAAGCCAGAATTCCTATTCATTTAAATAAATGTGATTTATGTGATAATGACAATGATGCCCAAGATGATTCCTCAAGTGAGGGGAGTAAGCATGGTACTGCATCATTCCCTCCTTCGTCTACACGAGTCTTGCCCACTCAGGAGGCCCCTAGTACATCTAGCGCGCCAATACTCCTTACTATGCAACAATTAACGGCTGTAATGGATAATTCTGTCAAAAACATTTTAGCCAAAATGAACCCTTGTCAGCGTAAGCGTGGCTGCTCTGTTTTAGTTACTGAAGAGCATGACGACGCTGATATTAATATCTCTGAAGGGCCCCTAATCCAGTTTGAGGGGGCCAGGGAGGTTTTGTCTGAGGGAGAAATTACTGATTCAGGGAACATTTCTCATCAGGCTGAATCTGATGTGATTACATTTAAATTTAAGTTGGAACATCTCCGCATTTTGCTTAAGGAGGTATTATCCACTCTGGATGATTGTGAAAAGTTGGTCATTCCAGAGAAACTATGTAAAATGGACAAGTTCCTAGAGGTGCCGGGGCTCCCAGAAGCTTTTCCTATACCCAAGCGGGTGGCGGACATTGTTAATAAAGAATGGGAAAGGCCCGGTATTCCTTTCGTCCCTCCCCCCATATTTAAAAAATTGTTTCCTATGGTCGACCCCAGAAAGGACTTATGGCAGTCAGTCCCCAAGGTCGAGGGAGCGGTTTCTACTTTAAACAAACGCACCACTATACCCATAGAGGATAGTTGTGCTTTCAAAGATCCTATGGATAAAAAATTAGAAGGTTTGCTTAAAAAGATGTTTGTTCAGCAGGGTTACCTTCTACAACCCATTTCATGCATTGTCCCTGTCACTACAGCTGCATATTTCTGGTTTGATGAACTGATTAAGGTGCTCGATAGTGATTCTCCTCCTTATGAGGAGATTATGGACAGAATCAATGCTCTCAAATTGGCTAATTCTTTCACTCTAGACGCCACTTTGCAAGTGGCTAGGTTAGCGGCTAAGAATTCTGGGTTTGCTATTGTGGCGCGCAGAGCGCTTTGGTTGAAATCTTGGTCGGCTGATGCGTCTTCCAAGAACAAGTTACTAAACATTCCTTTCAAGGGGAAAACGCTGTTTGGCCCTGACTTGAAAGAGATTATCTCTGATATCACTGGGGGTAAGGGCCACGCCCTTCCTCAGGATAGGCCTTTCAAGGCAAAAAATAGACCTAATTTTCGTCCCTTTCGTAAAAACGGACCAGCCCAAAGTGCTACGTCCTCTAAGCAAGAGGGTAATACTTCTCAAGCCAAGCCAGCTTGGAGACCAATGCAAGGCTGGAACAAGGGAAAGCAGGCCAAGAAACCTGTCACTGCTACCAAGACAGCATGAAATATTGGCCCCCGATCCGGGACCGGATCTGGTGGGGGGCAGACTCTCTCTCTTCGCTCAGGCTTGGGCAAGAGATGTTCTGGATCCTTGGGCGCTAGAAATAGTCTCCCAGGGTTATCTTCTGGAATTCAAGGGACTTCCCCCAAGGGGGAGGTTCCACAGGTCTCAGTTGTCTTCAGACCACATAAAAAGACAGGCGTTCTTACATTGTGTAGAAGACCTGTTAAAAATGGGAGTGATTCATCCTGTTCCATTAAGAGAACAAGGGATGGGGTTCTACTCCAATCTGTTCATAGTTCCCAAAAAAGAGGGAACGTTCAGACCAATCTTAGATCTCAAGATCTTAAACAAATTTCTCAAGGTCCCATCGTTCAAGATGGAAACCATTCGAACTATCCTTCCTTCCATCCAGGAAGGTCAATTCATGACCACGGTGGATTTAAAGGATGCGTATCTACATATTCCTATCCACAAGGAACATCATCGGTTCCTAAGGTTTGCATTCCTGGACAAACATTACCAGTTTGTGGCGCTTCCTTTCGGATTAGCCACTGCTCCAAGGATTTTCACAAAGGTACTAGGGTCCCTTCTAGCGGTACTAAGACCAAGGGGCATTGCAGTAGTACCTTACCTGGACGACATTTTGATTCAAGCGTCGTCCCTCCCTCGAGCAAAGGCTCACACGGACACGTCCTGGCCTTTCTCAGATCTCACGGCTGGAAAGTGAACGTGGAAAAGAGTTCTCTATCCCCGTCAACAAGGGTTCCCTTCTTGGGAACAATTATAGACTCCTCAGAAATGAGGATTTTTCTAACAGAGGCCAGAAAGACAAAGCTTCTGGACTCTTGTCGGATACTTCATTCCGTTCCTCTTCCTTCCGTAGCTCAGTGCATGGAAGTGATCGGGTTGATGGTAGCGGCAATGGACATAGTTCCTTTTGCGCGCATTCATCTAAGGCCATTACAACTGTGCATGCTCAGTCAGTGGAATGGGGACTATACAGACTTGTCTCCAAAGATACAAGTAAATCAGAGGACCAGAGACTCACTCCGTTGGTGGCTGTCCCTGGACAACCTGTCACGAGGGATGACATTCCGCAGACCAGAGTGGGTCATTGTCACGACCGACGCCAGTCTGATGGGCTGGGGCGCGGTCTGGGGATCCCTGAAAGCTCAGGGTCTTTGGTCTCGGGAAGAATCTCTTCTACCGATAAATATTCTGGAACTGAGAGCGATATTCAATGCTCTCAAGGCTTGGCCTCAGCTAGCGAGGACCAAGTTCATTCGGTTTCAATCAGACAACATGACGACTGTTGCGTACATCAACCATCAGGGGGGAACAAGGAGTTCCCTAGCGATGGAAGAAGTGACCAAGATTATTCTATGGGCGGAGTCTCACTCCTGCCACCTGTCTGCTATCCACATCCCGGGAGTGGAAAATTGGGAAGCAGATTTTCTGAGTCGTCAGACATTGCATCCGGGGGAGTGGGAACTCCATCCGGAAATCTTTGCCCAAGTCACTCAACTATGGGGCATTCCAGACATGGATCTGATGGCCTCTCGTCAGAACTTCAAAGTTCTTTGCTACGGGTCCAGATCCAGGGATCCCAAGGCGGCTCTAGTGGATGCACTAGTAGCACCTTGGACCTTCAAACTAGCTTATGTGTTCCCGCCGTTTCCTCTCATCCCCAGGCTGGTAGCCAGGATCAATCAGGAGAGGGCGTCGGTGATCTTGATAGCTCCTGCGTGGCCACGCAGGACTTGGTATGCAGATCTGGTGAATATGTCATCGGCTCCACCTTGGAAGCTACCTTTGAGACGAGACCTTCTTGTTCAGGGTCCGTTCGAACATCCGAATCTGGTTTCACTCCAGCTGACTGCTTGGAGATTGAACGCTTGATTTTATCGAAGCGAGGTTTCTCAGATTCTGTTATCGATACTCTTGTTCAGGCCAGAAAGCCTGTAACTAGAAAGATTTACCACAAAATTTGGAAAAAATATATCTGTTGGTGTGAATCTAAAGGATTCCCTTGGGACAAGGTTAAGATTCCTAGGATTCTATCCTTCCTTCAAGAAGGATTGGAAAAAGGATTATCGGCAAGTTCCCTGAAGGGACAGATTTCTGCCTTGTCGGTGTTACTTCACAAAAAACTGGCAGCTGTGCCAGATGTTCAAGCCTTTGTTCAGGCTCTGGTTAGAATCAAGCCTGTTTACAAACCTTTGACTCCTCCTTGGAGTCTCAATTTAGTTCTTTCAGTTCTTCAGGGGGTTCCGTTTGAACCCTTACATTCCGTTGATATTAAGTTATTATCTTGGAAAGTTTTGTTTTTAGTTGCAATTTCTTCTGCTAGAAGAGTTTCAGAATTATCTGCTCTGCAGTGTTCTCCTCCTTATCTGGTGTTCCATGCAGATAAGGTGGTTTTACGTACTAAACCTGGTTTTCTTCCAAAAGTTGTTTCTAACAAAAACATTAACCAGGAGATTATCGTACCTTCTCTGTGTCCGAAACCAGTTTCAAAGAAGGAACGCTTGTTGCACAATTTGGATGTTGTTCGCGCTCTAAAATTCTATTTAGATGCTACAAAGGATTTTAGACAAACATCTTCCTTGTTTGTTGTTTATTCAGGTAAAAGGAGAGGTCAAAAAGCAACTTCTACCTCTCTCTCTTTTTGGATTAAAAGCATCATCAGATTGGCTTACGAGACTGCCGGACGGCAGCCTCCCGAAAGAATCACAGCTCATTCCACTAGGGCTGTGGCTTCCACATGGGCCTTCAAGAACGAGGCTTCTGTTGATCAGATATGTAGGGCAGCGACTTGGTCTTCACTGCACACTTTTACCAAATTTTACAAGTTTGATACTTTTGCTTCTTCTGAGGCTATTTTTGGGAGAAAGGTTTTGCAAGCCGTGGTGCCTTCCATTTAGGTGACCTGATTTGCTCCCTCCCTTCATCCGTGTCCTAAAGCTTTGGTATTGGTTCCCACAAGTAAGGATGACGCCGTGGACCGGACACACCTATGTTGGAGAAAACAGAATTTATGTTTACCTGATAAATTTCTTTCTCCAACGGTGTGTCCGGTCCACGGCCCGCCCTGGTTTTTTAATCAGGTCTGATAATTTATTTTCTTTAACTACAGTCACCACGGTACCATATGGTTTCTCCTATGCTATTATTCCTCCTTAACGTCGGTCGAATGACTGGGGTAGGCGGAGCCTAGGAGGGATCATGTGACCAGCTTTGCTGGGCTCTTTGCCATTTCCTGTTGGGGAAGAGAATATCCCACAAGTAAGGATGACGCCGTGGACCGGACACACCGTTGGAGAAAGAAATTTATCAGGTAAACATAAATTCTGTTTTTCATGCAGGACATTGCTCCATCACACGCGTCCAAGTACTCCACAGCGTGGCTGGCAAGAAAGGGTATAAAAGAAGAAAATCTAATGACATGGCCTCCTTGTTCACCTGATCTGAACCCCATTGAGAACCTGTGGTCCATCATCAAATGTGAGATTTACAAGGAGGGAAAACAGTACACCTCTCTGAACAGTGTCTGGAAGGCTGTGGTTGCTGCTGCACGCAATGTTGATGGTGAACAGATCAAAACACTGACAGAATCCATGGATGGCAGGCTTTTGAGTTTCCTTGCAAAGAAAGGTGGCTATATTGGTCACTGATTTGTTTTTGTTTTGTTTTTGAATGTCAGAAATGTATATTTGTGAATGTTGAGATGTTATATTGGTTTCACTGGTAAAAATAAATAATTGAAATGGGTATATATTTGTTTTTTGTTAAGTTGCCTAATAATTATGCACAGTAATAGTCACCTGCACACACAGATATCCCCCTAAAATAGCTATAACTAAAAACTACTTCCAAAACTATTCAGCTTTGATATTAATGAGTTTTTTGGGTTCATTGAGAACATGGTTGTTGTTCAATAATAAAATTAATCCTCAAAAATACAACTTGCCTAATAATTCTGCACTCCCTGTATAATGCAGGTGTCGGTGATGTTGGGGGCGGCAGATTAGGGGTTAATAAGTGTAAGATTAAGGGTGTTTAGACTCGGGGTTCATGTTAGGGTGTTAGGTGTAGACATAAAATGTATTTCCCCATAGGAATCAATGGGGCTGCGTTAGGAGCTTTATGCTGCTTTTTTGCAGGTGTTAGTTTTTTTTTCAGCCGGCTCTCCCCCATTGATTCCTATGGGGAAATCGTGCACGAGCACGTTTTAGCAGCTCACCGCTAACGTAAGCAGCGCTGGTATTGAGGTGAGATGTGGAGCTAAATTTTGCTCTACGCTCACTTTTTTGCGGCTAACGCTAGGTTTGTAAAAACCAGTAATACCAAAGTTGTCTGCAAGTGAGCAGTGAGCATAAACTGCTCGTTAGCACCGCACAGCCTCTAATGCAAAACTCGTAATCGAGGCCAGATTGTTTTTATTGAAATAATAAGATTTATTGCCTCCCTAGACCCCTTAACTTTTTTAGCGCTCCCTTACATAGGCCTAGATTTGGAGTTTGGCGTTAGCCGTGAAAACCAGCATTAGAGGCTCCTAACGCTGGTTTTAGGCTACCTCCGGTATTTGGAGTCACTCAAAAAAGGGTCTAACGCTCACTTTTTAGCCGCGACATTTCCATACCACAGATCCCCTTACGTCAATTGCGTATCCTATCTTTTCAATGGGATCTTTCTAACTCCGGTATTTAGACTTGTGTCTGAAGTGAGCGTTAGACATCTAACGACAAAACTCCAGCCGCAGGAAAAAAGTCAGTAGTTAAGAGCTTTCTGGGCTTACGCCGGTTTATAAAGCTCTTAACTACTGTACTCTAAAGTACACTAACACCCATAAACTACCTATGTACCCCTAAACCGAGGTCCCCCCACATCGCCGACACTCGATTAATTATTTTTAACCCCTAATCTGCCGACCTCCACCTACGTTATACTTATGTACCCCTAATCTGCTGCCCCTAACACCGCCGACCCCTATATTATATTTATTAACCCCTAACCTGCCCCCCACAACGTCGCCGCCAGCTACCTACAATAATTAACCCCTAATCTGCCGACCGCAAGGCCCGCCACCTACGTTATACTTATGTACCCTTAATCTGCTGCCCCTAACACCGCCGACCCCTATATTATATTTATTAACCCCTAATCTGCCCCCCTCAACGTCGCCTCCACCTGCCTACACTTATTAACCCATAATCTGCCGAGCGGACCGCACCGCTATTATAATAAAGTTATTAACCCCTAATCCGCCTCACTAACCCTATAATAAATAGAATTAACCCCTAATCTGCCCTCCCTAACATCGCCGACACCTAACTTCAATTATTAACCCCTAATCTGCCGACTGGAGCTCACCGCTATTGTAATAAATGTATTAACCCCTAAAGCTAAGTCTAACCCTAACACTAACACCCCCCTAAGTTAAATATAATTTAAATCTAACGAAATAAATTAACTCTTATTAAATAAATTATTCCTATTTAAAGCTAAATACTTACCTGTAAAATAAATCCTAATATAGCTACAATATAAATTATAATTATATTATAGCTATTTTAGGATTAATATTTATTTTACAGGTAACTTTGTATTTATTTTAACCAGGTACAATAGCTATTAAATAGTTAAGAACTATTTAATAGCTAAAATAGTTAAAATAATTACAGAATTACCTGTAAAATAAATCCTAACCTAAGTTACAATTAAACCTAACACTACACTATCAATAAATTAATCAAATAAACTACCTACAATTACCTACAATTAACCTAACACTACACTATCAATAAATTAATTAAATACAATTCCTACAAATAAATACAATTAAATAAACTAGCTAAAGTACAAAAAATAAAAAAAAACTAAGTTACAAAAAATAAAAAAATATTTACAAACATAAGAAAAATATTACAACAATTTTAAACTAATTACACCTACTCTAAGCCCCCTAATAAAATAACAAAGCCCCCCAAAATAAAAAAATGCCCTACCCTATTCTAAATTACTAAAGTTCAAAGCTCTTTTACCTTACCAGCCCTGAACAGGGCCCTTTGTGGGGCATGCCCCAATAAGTTCAGCTCTTTTGCCTGTAAAAAAACATACAATACCCCCCCCCCAACATTACAACCCACCACCCACATACCCCTAATCTAACCCAAACCCCCCTTAAATAAACCTAACACTAAGCCCCTGAAGATCATCCTACCTTGTCTTCACCTCACCAGGTATCACCGATCCGTCCTGGCTCCAAAATCTTCATCCAACCCAAGCGGGGGCTGGCGATCCATCATCCGGTGGCTGAAGAGGTCCAGAAGAGGCTCCAAAGTCTTCATCCTATCCGGGAAGAAGAGTAGATCCGGACCGGCAACCATCATCTTCCAAGCGGCATCTTCTATCTTCATCCGATGAGGACCGGCTCCATCCTGAAGACCTCCGACGCGGACCCATCTTCATCTGGCGACGTCCAACTGAAGAATGAAGGTTCCTTTAAGGGACGTCATCCAAGATGGCTTCCCTCGAATTCCGATTGGCTGATAGGATTCTATCAGCCAATCGGAATTAAGGTAGGAATATTCTGATTGGCTGATGGAATCAGCCAATCAGAATCAAGTTCAATCCGATTGGCTGATCCAATCAGCCAATCAGATTGAGCTTGCATTCCATTGGCTGATCGGAACAGCCAATAGAATGCGAGCTCAATCTGATTGGCTGATTGGATCAGCCAATCGGATTGAACTTGATTCTGATTGGCTGATTCCATCAGCCAATCAGAATATTCCTACCTTAATTCCGATTGGCTGATAGAATCCAATCAGCCAATCGGAATTCGAGGGACGCCATCTTGGATGACGTCCCTTAAAGGAACCTTCATTCTTCAGTTGGACGTCGCCAGATGAAGATGGGTCCGCGTCGGAGGTCTTCAGGATGGAGCCGGTCCTCATCGGATGAAGATAGAAGATGCCGCTTGGAAGATGATGGTTGCCGGTCCGGATCTACTCTTCTTCCCGGATAGGATGAAGACTTTGGAGCCTCTTCTGGACCTCTTCAGCCACCGGATGATGGATCGCCAGCCCCCGCTTGGGTTGGATGAAGATTTTGGAGCCAGGACGGATCGGTGATACCTGGTGAGGTGAAGACAAGGTAGGATGATCTTCAGGGGCTTAGTGTTAGGTTTATTTAAGGGGGGTTTGGGATAGATTAGGGGTATGTGGGTGGTGGGTTGTAATGTTGGGGGGGGGTATTGTATGTTTTTTTTACAGGCAAAAGAGCTGAACTTCTTGGGGCATGCCCCGCAAAGGGCCCTGTTCAGGGCTGGTAAGGTAAAAGAGCTTTGAACTTTAGTAATTTAGAATAGGGTAGGGCATTTTTTATTTTGGGGGGCTTTGTTATTTTATTAGGGGGCTTAGAGTAGGTGTAATTAGTTTAAAATTGTTGTAATATTTTTCTTATGTTTGTAAATATTTTTTTATTTTTTGTAACTTAGTTCTTTTTTATTTTTTGTACTTTAGTTAGTTTATTTCATTGTAGTTATTTGTAGGAATTGTATTTAATTTATTTATTGATAGTGTAGTGTTAGGTTTAATTGTAGGTAATTGTAGGTATTTTATTTAATTAATTTAATGATAGTATAGTGTTAGGTTTAATTGTAACTTAGGTTAGGATTTATTTTACAGGTAATTTTGTAATTATTTTAACTAGGTAACTATTAAATAGTTCTTAACTATTTAATAGCTATTGTACATGGTTAAAATAATTACAAAGTTGCCTGTAAAATAAATATTAATCCTAAAATAGCTATAATATAATTATAATTTATATTGTAGCTATATTAGGATTTATTTTACAGGTAAGTATTTAGCTTTAAATAGGAATAATTTATTTAATAAGAGATAATTAATTTCGTTAGATGTAAATTATATTTAACTTAGGGGGGTGTTAGTGTTAGGGTTAGACTTAGCTTTAGGGGTTAATACGTTTATTAGAATAGCGGTGAGCTCCAGTCGGCAGATTAGGGGTTAATAATTGAAGTTAGGTGTCGGCGATGTTAGGGAGGGCAGATTAGGGGTTAATTCTATTTATTATAGGGTTAGTGAGGCGGATTAGGGGTTAATAACTTTATTATAGTAGCGGTGCGGTCCGCTCGGCAGATTAGGGGTTAATAAGTATAGGCAGGTGGAGGCGACGTTGAGGGGGGCAGATTAGGGTTTAATAAATATAGGGGTCGGCGGTGTTAGGGGCAGCAGATTAGGGGTACATAAGGATAACGTAGGTGGCGGCGCTTTGCGGTCGGCAGATTAGGGGTTAATAAGTGTAGGTAGCTGGCGGCGACGCTGTGGGGGGCAGATTAGGGGTTAATAAATATAATATAGGGGTCGGCGGTGTTAGGGGCAGCAGATTAGGGGTACATAGGGATAATGTAAGTAGCGGCGGTTTACGGAGCGGCAGATTAGGGGTTAAAAATAAAATGCAGGTGACAGCGATAGCGGGGGCGGCAGATTAGGGGTTAATAAGTGTAAGGTTAGGGGTACATGTTAGGGTTTTAGGTGCAGACTTAGGAGGTGTTTCCGCATAGCAAACAATGGGGCTGCGTTAAGAGCTGAACGCGGCTTTTTTGCAGGTGTTAGGTTTTTTTTTCAGCTTAAACAGCCCCATTGTTTCCTATGGGGGAATCGTGCACAAGCACGTTTTTGAGGCTGGCCGCTTGTGTAAGCAACTCTGGTATCGAGAGTTGAAGCTGCGTTAAAAATGCTCTACACTCCTTTTTTGGAGCCTAACGCAGCCTTTATGTGGACTCTCAATACCAGAGTTATTTTTATGGTGCGGCCAGAAAAAAGTCGGCGTTAGATTTTCGGGTCGTTACCGACAAAACTCCAAATCTAGCCGAGTATCTTTTAAATAATTTTGTGATTTCAGTTTTTCAATCTTAGGGAAGGATTGGATAGTAAGTGAGCTAGGAGTCATTACTGGGCGCCATATCTAGTTTTTCATTAACGCATTGTTTCTTGTCATTTGCTCACCAGATGTGTCCAGCTAGGTTTTGGTAGTGCATTGCTGTTCAGGAGCTGAATTTAATCCATTTGAACATTTTTTTTGCACTTCTATGTCCCTTTAACCACTTGGTAATATGTACAAAACAATAATCAGGTCATCATCAGAAGCCTCTATTATTTAGTATTATGCATATAGTATCAAAGCTCCAGAAAGGCGTGAAACATGTCAGATGATGTCACTCTCTGATAGTACCTATGCTCCTAGGTCACTGCCATGTTTTCACAAGCTGTGATTGTTTTAAACAATGTTCATTAAAGGTATATTTTTACTTTGTCTCCATAGCAGTATTGTGCCTTCATTTTGCTATTGGGTAGAACTTGTTTTAAATATTTTGTCAGTTGTAAGGTGCTTTATGCCTGATGAAACAACCAATGCTTAGGCTGAGAAACACGTTGCATAGATGAGTACATTTAGTTCATGTTCTCTGCAATCATTGCTTGTCATTTGTTTTTAAAGTTTTTTTTAAATAAACAAATTGTTTTCATACAAGCAGTGGTACAACACCTTTATAAGTGGCACTGCCACTGTTCCTGACATTAGCACATTGGGATCTACCCGCACACCGAGTGGGTGGGTTTGCACCTGCATCTTCTACCTTATTTCTGGAGAGGGCTAGCTGGTACACCCCAAGCTACCAGCCTGCTTCTACCAGTACATAAGTGTACTTGGATAAAATGTGAGTAACCATTCGGCTTGAATTTCGTTCCACTCATCATTGAAATGCTGATACACACATGAGGTGCCCCTTTGTTTTTATCTTGTGCCTTCATTTTGCATTTAACCTCACTTATGGTCTACCACTAAAGGGGAACTTTGTTTAGTAAGCTTTACTGACTGCCAGCATCTAGCTAAGCAGTTACTTCAGCTCAGGGAGAGACGACGAAGCAGCCCCTGGTTATCGTAAGACGTTTTCCTCTTTTCCTCTGAACTAAGTCCTGCCCTGCATTTATATGCTTATATACATATATATTTGTGTTAACATGTGTATATACACATATAAACACATAATTATATATGTATATTTTCATATACATATATACTTATATTTGCTGTCCATCGCTGCACTACTTAATCCCTTTGCTGCGCTAGTTCTCATGCCGTGTCTCACGCATGAGAACGAGGCTCCCATTGGAGCTTAAGGAAGTGTGCTCTGGTGAGTGCAATGCTTCCATGCAATGCGAACGCGAGGTCGCATTCGCATTGCACCTCACTTGTAATACCAGCGTACATTTTTGTGTGCTGGTATTACTACGTTGAGCGCAAATATAGCTTTCACAGAAGCAAATTTTTGTGCTCAACTTGTAATCTAGACCTTAAGGGGCAAGTTTCTAACCATATCTGCCTGCATACAGTTTAGAATTTTAAAATGATTTTACAACACAGCCATTCCAAGACATATAAACTACTTTGTTTGTCCGGTTCATCAGGAAACATGTCCGCTTTACATTGTGCATTGTTTCTATACTTTGCAACCACCAAGCCCCATTGGGATATGTGAGTTTGTGAGATAGCAAGGAGGATGTGCGTATAGTAGCGTAACATATACATTTTCTGGCATTTCAATGCCTACAGTTTTTGTTGTCTTGAACATTTGGTGTAAAAACCTTTGTGTATGTTTGTTTCTTTTTTTTCAACCACAGATACAACTTTGTAAGCAACATTATTCCTGGATATTCAGTAATACATTCCCTGCATTCTTATCTAAATATGAATGTTTTTCTTCATGGGTCAGGAATTTGATAAGGCTGATTGCACGATGATCAGTGTAAATGCTATTCATATACTCTTTATGATCAGCTATAAGGTCCATGAATAGAGATGTTATTACACACCCATCTGATACTCTCATTCCTGAGCCAGGCATTGTGCTGCTCTGACACTCCCAGCAAGTTTCTTCTTGTGATGATGGCTGTGCAAAGACGGGCAGCTTGTGTGCTAATGTTAACTCATCAGATGCCAACAAGGCCTGCAGCTCTCTGTAGCAGCTAAGGGTTAAATCGTGTTCAGAGAAGAATGAACGGGATATGCTGTTAGAACATACTCAATGGTTCCCCTTGCACATTATAAATGTACCATTCTGCGTATCTATATCAAACAAGCAAGCCAATGTGATGTAATAGTTTATTTATAATTTGTGGGATGAATTTCACTTCATACTGCAGAAATGTGTACTTGGATGTTTAGTGATTAAAATACATTTTTAAAATATTTGTAGATGATTTGGGTGTTTTATAGCAGGATCTAGCTGACTTTTAGTCCATGCCTCTCATACCACTCACACAATATGTTATAGGCCTGACTGATATGATTATTCCCCAGTCTTATGTGGTAAGATGTAGGCACATTTTATAAGGTCAGTTACCCCTACACACGTGCACACACATATATATCCATCATTCTTAGTCCTACTTGTCTTTCTCTTATCTCCACCATCATCATTATTTGTTTCTCTCCTCATCAATTTCCATTCTGCACATTATTCTGAATCTGTCTTTAGACATAAATCCTCTCATATGTAGAATAGTTAAAAGATTTTGAGCTAATAGTTAATTCTAGGGGTGTGGCTCCCTGGCTCCCAACATTTCTCAAGCCCTGGCTCGGAATTCAGATGAAAGCTGCTGTGCCCAAACTCTATTGGTGTTATATACTATACTACATGCCAGCAATAATGCGCTCAGAACCCAAATGACTGGCACTGTGCACAAGCATAGTGTGTGTGGTACAGTGTTCAGCTTCCATACGAGTCTGTGCTCCGACCCCTAGGGTGTGGCAGTGTGCTCGCACAGTGACTTTTTAGCATATGACAGTGTGCTTGCACAGTGACTTTTTAGCATATGACAGTGTGCTCGCACAGTGACTTTTTAGCATATGACAGTGTGCTCGCACAGTGACTTTTTAGCATATGACAGTGTGCTCGCACGGTGACTTTTTAGCATATGACAGTGTGCTCGCACAGTGACTTTTTAGCATATGACAGTGTGCTCGCACAGTGACTTTTTAGCATATGACAGTGTGCTCGCACAGTGACTTTTTAGCATATGACAGTGTGCTTGCACAGTGACTTTTTAGTATATGACAGTGTGCTCGCACAGTGACTTTTTAGCATATGACAGTGTGCTCGTACAGTGACTTTTTAGCATATGACAGTGTGCTCGCACAGTGACTTTTTAGCATATGACAGTGTGCTCGCACAGTGGCTTTTTAGCATAAGACAGTGTTCTCACACAGTGGCTTTATAGCAAGTGTCAGTGTGCTCATACGTTGACTTTTCAAAATGCTTAAAGCCAGTGAGTTAAATTTTGCTTAAACTTTGAACTTCTGGCACTGTGCTCAAATCCTGCAAACGGTACTATCCTCACCCTCAAGCAGAATGCCATGGTATACAGACGCATGAGTGAATCTATGCTCATAACAAATATCATTCTCAGAATTAGTTATTGTACATATATTCATAACAAGTGCAACTGTGCTCAGACTATAAGGGAGTGTCCAGAAAGAACAACTCAGAGTCTGCAGAATGACACTATGCTCACAAACACACTCGCAAACACTCAGTTAGTGGCACTGACTCTCAATAGTGTCTTTCAATTTACTTTTTCATTAACTGTCAAAATCAGAAGTTTTAGTTCTATAAACCTGCTGAGGATGACTGCATTATTCTTTATGCCAATTCCTCATTTATGTATTTATCTCTTATTTTATTATAACATTTTCAGCCAGCATTTTTTTTTTAACTGCATTGTATTTTTGCCTCTATCTCTGCTGGGAGACTATTCCATGCATATAATACATTGTCTGTAACAAAAAGAAGGGGTTTCTAAAATGTCATAATGATTAATATTGTGTCAATAAGAGTTCATTCACCTATGCACATTTTACTTTATCTTTATTAATACATATTGATTAGCAGTCATGTTGGTATTAATGCAAGATGAGGATTAGTGTATTAAACAAGAGAGAAGAACTTAGACAATATTGTCCAGGTCAATTGTTCTAAAGTCTTTATACAAATAATTCTGTACTAAAATCTTACATAGATTAAAATAAATGTATGTGATGTAGTGTATATATGGACTGTGTTCCAGTAGATGTGGTGATGTCTGAGTGCATTACCGGTTCTGTGTAATACTTATCTAATTATGTTGTGCAGAAGTGTTCTCATTTACATGACCTTATTGTGCCTCTCAGACCCTATTATTCATGGCATTATTTATTTTCCTATCAAGTTTGCAGTGTTGTGAGGTCCCTGTGCAGATGTTTCAGCTTCTCCTTGCTCAGTGTGGGGCTGGCTTGTGATAGGAAGCTGGGCTTGGTATTCCTCTGGCCCCACCTCCACTAGTTTGGTTTTGTTTGAAGGGTGTTTGTAGTTTGTTAGCTGTAGAGGGCAAAGCAATGTGAACAGGCAGCAGCCCACATCTGTAGTTTCTCTGAGACTCTACCATGGCTCCAGCTGGGTGCTGCATGCTGACCACTGTCCTGGTGCTTTTAGTATCATCTTTGACACATGCTCAGTTTTTTAATTTATTTTCCTGGGCGAGCAAAAAAAACCCAACTACTGTGAGTCCTACAACTGAAGCTGTGGTTTTAGCTACTTCTGCAGACCATCACTCTTTTGCCACATTATTGCCTACAGAGAGTCAACCGACTGCCACTGGAACCAAAGAGGATCAAACACCTGCTGCTGCAGAGGATCACCTTCTTGCCAAAATATCCACAGAGGATCACCCTCCTGCAAAATTATTTGCAGAGGATCACCCTTCTGTCACATTATCTGCAGAACATCACCCTTTTGCCACATTATCTGTAGTGGATCACACACCAGCCAAATTATCTGCAGAGGATCACCATCCTGCCACATTAGCTGCAGAGCATCACCCTTCTGCCAAATTATCTGCAGAAGATCACATTCCTGCCACATTGTCTGCAAATGATAACTCAAATGTCACAACATCTGCAGAGGGAAACCTATCTTCCACTTTATATACTGATAATCATCCTTCTGAAACACTATCACCAGCAGAGAAACTGTCTCCTGCTACATCCTATCCTCAGCTGCCTAATATATCACAACCTCTTGACCAGTCACCTTCAGTTACAAAGTCAAGCCCAGAGATATTGAATACTGTGCAGACAACTACCAGGGCTGTGACAGAAGAACCAGAATTCATAAAAGGTGAGCATCAGACATCTAAAGCACCACCTACTGAAAAACAACATGAGAGACAAATATGGAACATATTCAATCTGCAGAGAGGGGAAGAAGATGGTAATTCTCAGGCCTTGGTCACAACACCTGGAGCTAAGATAGAAGATAAGCAAAATATTGCTGGTGTGGGAGCTGAAATATTAAATGTTGCTGAAGGTATCAGGAACTTTGTTAATGGCTGGGAAAACAAAGCTAGCAATCCCCCAAGCTCCACAGAACAAATAGACCCCTCAACTTCTGCTCACGTTCAAGAAAAGGAGACCACTGTAACTGTCCAAAGTATCATACCAAGTGCTAATGGCAGTGTCAGTTGGAATAGTGACAATGACACAGACAATCCTCATTCTAGACCACTAAATCTGACCTTGAACAAGGCTTTCTCAGTGGATCAAATAACTCCCAAACCAGGTATTTCTTCTTTTCCAGTGGATTTTGTGGCAACAACATCAGTCCACAAATCCTTTACAGAAAGCAACCTAGAATCAGTGTCTAAAGGCAGTGATTTGGAAATGAGTGGGACTTCCACAGATCCAACCTTATTGGACTCTGAGACCCACAGAGCCTCAAATCCCAACTTACTGGACTCTCAGTCCCTTAGGTCTTTAGATAGCACAGACCACATGCACAGTGTGATTCAGATGAAAGAGTCAGGCCTTCTTACTAGTGACCTATCCCTTTATGTGGTAAATTCAACCCATTCTGTAATTGATTCAAATAATATACACAATCATCATGCTAACTCCAATCACTTTGATCAGAGCACTAAGTTCCCTACACATTCTGGGATAGATGCCACTGATAGTGCCCTCACTTCTAATATTCATGTAACTAGTGTAGAGGAACATGATTCTGCCAATTCACCCCAATCTGATTTACTAACCAGCACTAAAGCTTCTACTTCAGCTTGTAGAAATAATCACTCAGAGACTGCTTTTCTTTTGCCCAAATTGACTTTATCCAATTCTCGCTGCTTGCCTGTCCCCAGCAACCTCACCTGCCGCAAATTGGGCATCAACACCTACATGCTACCAAATTATCTAAATCATAGCAGTGTGCTGGAAATTCAGGCTGCTTTGCATGATTGGGAGGGGCTTCTTAGGGCTCAGTGCCACAGCTACCTGGAGTGGTTTTTCTGTTTGCTGCTGTTTCCGAAGTGTAGCCCTACCTCTCCTGTGCCACCGCCAATCCCGTGTCGTGGCTTCTGTGAGGCCTTGCAAGATGCTTGCTGGAGTCATCTGAAGGGGGCACATTTCCCTGTGTCGTGTGACTCTCTTCCTGAGCAAAATTCTGAGGTTTCTTGTGTATATGTTCATTATTTCACAGGTTTGGAGACACACAGACCCTCTGTGTCATCTTTGTTGCCAGGTAAGTAAAGATGGTACAGACGGTTGATAGCCGAAAAGATTTGCAAAAGGTAAATTTTTGGTTTTTATTAGGTTAAATGAGTTGAGATACTAAAGGTATTTTTTCAATTATTTTACTGCATGTGTTCCTACCATATCAGCTGCAATCAAATTCTATTGATCAACTACCATTTTCTGTTAAAGGGACAGTAAAGTCAAAATTAAACTTTCATGATTCAGATAAACCATGCAATTTTAAACGACTTGACAATTGGTCTCCTTTGTTTAAAAGCATACCTAGGTAGGCTCAGAGCAGCAATGCACTACTGGGAGCAAGCTGCTGATTGGTGGCTGCACATATATGCATCTTGTCATTGGCTCACCTGATATGTTGAACTAGATCCCAGTGGTGCATAGCTGCTCCCTGAACAAAGAATACCAAGATAATGTGATAATAGAAATGATTTGGAAAGTTGTTTAAAATTGTATGTTTTATTTGAATCATGAAAGAAAAGAATTTGGGTTTCATGTCCCTTTAAGTAGTACTGTTGGATCCTATCATGAACACTTCACAGTTCTCCTTTTTAGGGCTTCTTATTGTGGTGCTCTTCTTCAGATTGGTTTGTTTGACCTCTCAGTGGAACTTGTTTCAATAGTTACAAGAGTGTCAGATCTAAATCTACAGAACTGTGCTTTATTAGTCTAACAGGATCCTTTTAGTACATAAGCACCTTTAACTCTGCTAACATATTTCATGCATCCTGCCAGCTTTCCTGCTTTGCTTCCTGATCTATAAATCATTTCAAATAATTTCCAAACCCCTTTCATCTTGTGTTGCTGTAATTTATTTACATCTAAATCTATATAGTCGGTAATGGATTATGATGCATTTTGTAACCTAAAACTATATAAATATACTTTTTAACTCATTTGCCTTTTCCCTTCCCCCACATTTAAAATATCAGCCATGTTACTCGTTTGTGTGACATTTGCTAAAATACATACATTCTTCTGATGCCCACCATGTCCCCCTATTAAATATATTAAAGAAAACAAGTGTTACCCTTGATTGCTGAGGAGGTATAGCTGTTTATCTTACACTCCTCTATTTGTTTTCCATTATCTGTAATATGCTGCTGCCTATAGTTTTCCTCTAATCAGTTGTCTCTAATGCTGTGCTGTGCACATGCTGCTGAAACATTCACTGGCACTTTTTATTCCCCTGCCATGTACTGTGTCAATCTTAAAGTGATGGCAAAGTTTACAAATATATTAAAATCCAATCCTGAATCTTTGTATTTTTATATATATACCTTCATTCATCAAATGTATTTGCTGATGCGCCAAAACAAGTATTTTATTCCTGAATCCTTTATATTTATTTTACTATACCCCCTCCGGCAGCCCACTTTAAAACTATTTTTTTTTCTTGAGTTGATATTTTATCCAATAGGCATTCTGATATGACACTCCAAAAAAAAAAAAAGATGTTGCAGAGCTGCACATGCGCTCTGATCAGCTGTAAATCTTTAGAGCTCACGGTCCCCATTCATCTATGTAAAGAGCGGATGGGACCGCTACACTACAGAAAAGGAAGAGATACTTGCCAGAGGATACCTTGCAAAACAGAACCAATAAACATTACATTTGTGAAAATGTATGTAAGAAAATAAATTAAAAAAACAAATTGGTTTTCATTAACATGCTATGTAGTTATAATTTCATTAAGTATAATTTACCATCACTTTAAAGGAACACTAAGAAACCATGGTGGAACTGTTCCTGCTAGGCCTAAGTGGAAGAAAATTTACAAAAGGAGTTATTTGTTTTCATTAATGCATCAGAAATCATTCACTGCATTGTGAAATTATATATTTTTTTTATAATTTTGTTAGTAAAAATGCTTTGTTTTGCAGACCAAAGACACATCCCTTAAAAATTATCTTAATTATCTTATTTTGCTGGTTCATTTAGGGACATATATAAACTAGCTCCTGCACTTATTAAAGGGACACTAAACCCAATTTTTTTTTTCTTTCATGATTCAGATAGAGCATGACATTTTAAGCAACTTTCTAATTTACTCCTATTAACAATTTTTCTTCCTTCTCTTGCTATCTTTATTTGAAAAGCAGGAATATGATGCATAGTAGCCGGCCCATTTTTGGTTGAGAACCTGAGTTATGCTTGCTCAATGGTGGGTAGATGTAAGCCTCCAATAAGAAAACACTATCCATGGTTCTGAATATACACTCATTTTTTCTTTGCATAAATATTTTGTAGATGACCTATTTATATAGCCCATTAAAATTAAAAATAAATAAATAAATATATATATATATATATATATATATATATATATATATATATATATATATATATAGTTTTGCTTATTTTTAAATAACATTGCTCTGATTTTCAGACTCCTAACCAAGCCCCAAAGTTTTATGAGAATACGTCATCTAGCTTGCTCCTGTTTGTGTATAGGGTCTTTTACATATGCAAAAGAAGGGGGAGGGGGGGTGTCTCTTATTCCCCACTTGCATTGGGCTTTCCAGCAACCTTTTCAACAGAGCTAAACTGAGAGCTTCTAAGTAAGTTTTATACAGTTTTTTACTGGATTTTTAGATCAGTATCTGTGCATCTTATTATTTATAGTAGTGTCTATTACATGCAGCTATATGAAAATGAGTGTATACTGTCCCTTTAACTTGCATTAAAATAGTATAGCACAGAACTACATGAAGAACTCAGCTACTTGTGCACCATTGGTTTAGCTTTTCACTGATATCCCACATTAATTTCAACTGTGTGCCCACATAGAATCTATCATGTGAGGGATTTAGCGCACCCAGGCTATCTGACATGCAGATGTTAGCAACCCCTACACTATTGCTCGAGCATTAAAAAATAACTCTGGACATAAATAGAAACACTATTGATTGCACTCTAGTGATGTTAAAGGGACATGAAACCCAAAATTGTTCTTTCATGATTCAGATAGAGCATGCAATTTTAAACAACTTTCTAATTTACTTGTATTTGCTCTCGTGCTATCTTTTGTTGAAAAGCAGGGACTTATGCTTAGGAGCCGGTCCATTTCTGGAGCACTATATGGCAGCAGTTTTGTAAGAATGTTATCCATTTCCAAGAGCACTAAATAGCAGCACTATTTCCTGCAATTTAGTGCTCCAGATGCCTACCTAGGTATCTCTTCAACACAGAATATCATGGGAACTAAGCACATTTGATAATAGAAGTAAATTGGAAACGTTTAAAATTGTGTGCTCTGCCTGATTCACAAAAGAAAATGTTTGAGCTTCATATCGCTTTAATGCACAAAGGCAACATATTTATGTTCCACTTGTAATCTGGTCCTTTATGTGAAGTGAAATGTTGTGTTAGTTGTCCCTTTAAGTTATGACATTACAGCCCATTACATTATATAAACTAAAACTTTACACCTATTTCTTCAATATTTAAAGGGATAGAGAATCCAATTTTTTTTCTTTTATGATTCAGATAGAGAATACAATTTTTAAAAAAGTTTCCAATTTCCTTCTGTTATAAAATGTACTTTGTTTTCTTGTTATTCTTTGTCGAAGAGATATCTAGATAGCTAGCGTGCACAAATAGTGCTGCCATCTAGTGGTCTTTCTAATGTATAAAATTATGCAAAACGGCTGCCATTTAGTGCCGCAGACACGTGCACACCCCTGAGCTTGCCTTCTTGCTTTTCAAGAAAGGATAACAAGAAAATGAAGAACATTTGATAATAGAAGTACATTGGAAAGTTATTTAAAATTGTATGTTCTATCTGAGTCATGAAAGAAAAAAATTGGGTTTTATGTCCCTTTAAGCAACTAACAGAATTTGAAAAAAAAATGTTTTTGCTTTAAATAGATGATAATGCCTAGCATCTGTTCTGTTTTGTGCCCCTTCCCCAACATCTGTCCTGGTTTGGGTCTTAAGGGGGGGTTGTGCAGATGTTTGGGAAACAGTAAAATGTTTTACCATCTTATTTCTCTCTCACATATATCTTGCCCTATGTCTTTATACGCTCTTCAGTTGCCTTAAACTTCTCTTTTTTTTCTCTATATCCATCTCTCTAATGACCTCTCTCTCTCAATAACTCCTCTCTGTCTCACTCCAACTGCTCTTTCTTTTCTGGGATCATATCCCTGTCGTCTTCACCAAATGTTTTTATGCCAATATTTTTTTTAAATATGTTTTAAGTGTTTTTCTTTTTTATTCCTCTTTGCCTTAAAGGGACATGGAAGGGATGCATTAAAAGGACGCAGTAGCCAAAATGGAAATGGGCATAAGTACAATTCAGTTTTTAAGAAAAGCATGTTAGTAATGCAGTTGTATTAGCAAAAATGCTTCTCATAAAAGCTATTACTGTTTGAGTGAGAGCTTTTACTGTTCATGGGTGCACACGAAGCATATGTGTATATGCTCTGTTTAGCTCTATTTAAATGTTACAGCTACTCAGCTGGAGGTAAAGAGTGTAGTAATTACTAAGTTTGTGTCATCATCTGTGCATTCCAAACAACCTCAATTATATGAGCAGAAGTGAAGTTTTAAACCCTTTCCCGCCTGGACTACATTGCCTACATCGTAACTAAGTTCTGATGTAAATAAATTGAAATCACGCGATCGCATGATTTCAATGATGGGATCAGGTCAGGAGGGAGTCAGGGGGAGGACCCATGACGCTAGTCACGACTCACGCCCTCCAGCCCACAATCACATTTACCAAACTGCTATGGCTTCTGGCCAGCCAACCGGCTAGGACGTTCCAAGTCGTAATAACGGCGCTAAAGCACAGGTAGTTAGGATGGCATGGAACGTCCTAATGGCGGGAAAGGGTTAATGTAGGCACACTACTACCTGCAGCATATGAGATAGTGATAGCTTTTCTAGTATTTTGCTAATTCATCATGTGTATTGCAAAAATGGTTCTATCCAAAATTATAATGCATTAAAGGGATATTAAACACAATTCTTTTAATTCATGATTCAGATAGAGCATGCAATTTTAAGCAACTTTCTAATTTACTCATATCAATTGTTCCTCATTCTCTTGCTATCTTTATTTGAAAAAGCAGGACACTAAGCTAAGGAGCCGGCCCATTTTTTGTTCAACACCCTGGGTAGAGCTTGCTGATTGGTGGCTACATTTAGCCTAGGTGCTGAACCAAAAATGGGCTGGCTCCTAAGCTTACATTCTTGCTTTTCAAATAAAGATAGCAAGAAAATGAAGAAACATTTCTAATAGGAGTAAATTAGAAAGTTGCTTAAAATAGCATGCTCTATCTGAATCATGAAAGAAAAAAAAATTGGGTTTTGTATCCCTTTAATACCCCTTGAGTGCCAACGACGGCTCTGAGCCGTCGCAAAGTATCCCTCTCAGGTGCTAACGACGGCTCAGAGCCATCATTAGCATCCCCCCACCTTCGTGGAGTTATGGGGACCTCCATCAACTTCCACCCCAGCAATCTGGCCTGTATAGTGACAGGCATCATCGGGGCTTTACGTATTGCGCAGTATCATCACGCGCAATGACGTGATTACGTCACTGCGCAACTTTATTTAAAACTGACAATTGTCAGTTATAGGGAGATGGGGGCATGCTGCTTAAATGCCTGTATCTCAGGCATCTAAGCAGCTACAGACCACAAAAAAAAAAGAAGTAAAAATATTAAAAGGGATACTAAACCCAAATTTTTCCTTTTATGATTTAGATAGAGCATGCAATTTTAAGGAACTTTCTAATTTATTCCTATTAGCAATTTTTCTTCGTTCTCTTGTTATCTATATTTGAAACAGAAGGCATGTAAGCTAAGGAGCCAGACAATTTTTGGTTTAGCACCCTGGACAGCACTATTTTATTGGTGCTGTCCAATCAGCAAGAACAACCCAGGTTGTGAACCAAAAATGGGCCGGCTTTTAAACTTACATTCTTGCTTTTCAAATAAAGATAGAAAGAGAATGAAGAAAAATTGATAACAGAAGTAAATTAGAAATTTGCTTAAAATTGCAAAATTTTGGGTTTAGTATTCCTTTAAAATAAAGAGAAAAAAAAAAAGGATTTGGGGGTCTCTAAAGGCACATAAAGATAAAAATTGCCTAGAGACCCCCTAAAATACATGTTCTAAAAATAAACTTGTTTATTTTTTAAAAATAAATATCGGTTTAAGTATTATAGTTAAATGATCACCGTGGTAACAGCGTTACCACAGTGATCAAATCTCTGAGAAATGTTGCATTCCCTTTTACAATGCGGACTGATATTATATTTGTAATCCCATGATAACCTGGATAATGTGGTTGCAAATTAATAAATAGTAGAGGAATGCTATTTAAAAATAATTTTTTATTTTTTTATAATCAATCTTTTAGCGTGCGTGGAAGTGGAGTAAAACACCCTCTTTACGCAGCTCTCTCCATCTTTCAAAACTTCTGTATTTTTCTTTTGCAAAGAAGCTTATTTAAAATAGTCTTTTAACTTTACGGGGTTATGTCTGCAATCAGACAGCTGTAGCCACCAGGGAAACTAAGATACATTAAATAAAGTACACATTTTTGGAAAGTACACCCTTTGGCGCATAAAATGGGGGGCTACATGTATTGCTAGCACAAAAATAGACAATGTAATAAGTGAAATATGTCTCTTTGCTAAAAATAAAATATTTTTTATGCAAAGCACCATATTCCATTAATTGTTGCGCACCTCAGTTATGTGCTAGAGATACTATAGCCCCTCATTTGATGCGCTAGAGGATGTACTTTCTACAAATGTATGCTTTGTGTACCATATATTCATTTTCCAAGTGGCTAGAACTGTTTAATTGCAGACATGGCAATCTTAAAATCGTCTTAATAAAATAGCCTTTTACCTTTTATGGGTTATGTCTGCAATCAGACAGCTCTAGAAACCTGGGAAACTAAGATACATTAAATAAAGTAAAATAAATTGAAAGTACACCCCTTGGCGCATCAAATGAAGGGGCTACATGTATTGCTATCACAAAAATAGACAATGTAATAATAAGTGAAATATGGCTCTTTGCTTAGAATGTTTTTTTTTTTATGCAATGCAACTTATTCCATTAATTGCTGCGCACCCCAAATTCATGCTAGAAACACTTGTAGCCCCTCATTTGATGCACCAAGAGGTGTACTTTGTGCAAATGTGTGCTTCGTGTGCCCCATTTTAATTTCTCAGGTGGCTAGAACTGTTTAATTGCTGAAAACAGTACAGTAAATTCTAAGATGCTGTTTTTGATAATTTATCAAATTGACATGCCTGCAATAAAACTTTTTTTTTCAGATTTTTGCTTTATCTTGTTTCTCCTGTTGCCGCTCTCTCGCCCCCTGGGAGGTTGATTTCTGTTGTTACATCTTGTTTACAATGCTTTTCTATAGAGAGTATTGCATTATTGACATTTTCAGTAAGAGCGGTTTAATCAGGAAAAGGCAGTTATGTCAAATGACAAAATAAAGGTAAAAGATCTACTTGGAAAATTGGGAACACATTAAAGGGGAGAAAAGTTTACATTATAATGGCTCTTTGTTCTATAGAATAATGTAAAGAGGAGACCAAATAGGGGTCAGAGTTCAGTATTGAACAAGTACTTGAAACCAGTTTAGTGAAACATTAAAGGGACATTAACCTTGAAATTCAGTTCCTAATACATTTACTATGAAGCTACTCAAGCCTTAGTCAATGATTATTTTATTAACGGAGTGGTTAAAGGGACATTAAAAGAGAAAAAGAAAATGATCTTGTGCTTGCATATAACTATGTGTTTAACCCTTGCAAATTGGGTTAAACACATAGATAAAGTCAGCTCCAGAGCAGCAATGCACTACCTATCTGAACATATTTGGTGAGCCAATGACACAAGTCATATGTGTAGCCTTCAATCCCCAGTTAGCTCCCAGTAATGCATTGCTGCTCCTGAGCCTTTCTAGGTATGCTTTTCAGCAAAGGCTACCAAGAGAGCAAATTAAGTTTGATAATAGAAGTAAATGAAAAATCTTCTTGAAATTGCATGTTCTGCCTGAATCATAAAAGGTTTATTTTGGCTTTCATGCCCCTTAAAACGTAAGCTTTTACTGTTTACTTGAAATAACTGTTAGACCAGTGGTTACCAAATGTTATCGATTCACGGCGCTCTTAATATTTCAATGATTTTTTCAAGGCACCCCAAGTCAAACCATAGTTCTATAATCTATTTTACATACCTGACAGTTGCAGTGTGCAGTTGGTGGCTTGGTGCATTTAGTATTAAATGCAAATTACCTTATATGAGGTTAGCAGAGAATTGTTTGGTATTGACAAATGCTGAGAAAAAGTACCTTGTTGTTTTCATTTTTACCTTTCTGGTAAAGAAGTCACGAGATTTACCAACCATGTTTGAATTATTGGTTTCTAAATGGCCTTTTAGCTTACTTGGAATCATTCTCATTAGACATGAGGGGATGAAGTAATCTGCTGATTGTCTGTTATTGAGATCCTTCCCAGTTTTGTTGGAAGATCAGGGTTCCGTTTGGCTGGTCCTGCGGGTAGCCTGTTTCTTCTTGGGCGTTAACCTACGGGTTGCCTTATATTTTCTTTAATCCGATTAGGATGTCTTTTATTTTTGTTTATATGTTTCCTTCGGGAACTTTCTGGGATCGATACTCACTGTTACTTCTGCGGAAGTTTGTTAAGGGACATGTTAGTCCTATGTTTGTCTTCCCCTCTGGGGGAGGATTTATGAAACTTGACAGTTAGGACCCTGGCGGCAGGCTGGTCCAGTTTGGGTTTTTCTGTCTTGTGGATGTTCATACAGGTGGTGCCGTTTTTGCTTGGCTGGTCCGGTCGAGCCGCCCAGTGCTCATATTATCATTTGTGTTTCTTGTTTTTGTTTCAACAAGTTCAGCTAAGCATTCTATATGACCTGTGGGTCCGTGAGGCAGGAAGGATTGTTTCAGTCCTTATCTGGTTGACTGGGTCAGTGGAGTTCCGCTGCTTCACTCTCTCTTGTGTCTGATATTATCGGGACCTAAAATTTTTAGGGGGATTCCTTCCATGTTCGTTTGCGTTGGAGGTTTGAGCTCTCCTTTAGCCTGTGACTTCTTGTCTTGTAAGCAGGTGCTCTGCCTTTCTGGCCCCATTCTTTTTCTTAGGGTGGGGGCTTATTCTCCTTCTTATGGAAGTGTGGTCCCTTTCTTAGGGCTTCTCCTGGATTCAGGAGGTTGAAACTGAGAGTTAACCTTTCAGAGAGGGGTATTCTCTCTGGGTTGTTACGTTCCATCTGGAGTCTTGCTGGCTCCGTGTCGAGACTATGTCGGACCCTTTGCTAGATTCCTTTGGGTCTACGGCCTTGTTGTCTGTTCCTAAGGAGTTGGGTTAGCACCCGTGCTCTGTTGGGATGGCTGTGGCCATTCTCCTGCTCGTTTTTGAGCTGGTGTTGGGGTTCTTCTTTTCCCCTGTTCAGACCTGCCGATGCTTGGGCTGACCCGGCTGGGAGTAGGTTCTGAGATGCGTTGTCATCTTCAGGATCTAGGTTGGAATAGTTGCTAGCTCCCTGGGCTTGCAAGCAGGAAGTCCAGGGTTCCAACCCACCTTCTAGTTCTGGTTGTAACCTCTCATGCAGTGGGCCTTGTTGAGGTTATGTGCTTCCCCCTTTTGGAGACCTATGTGTTGGTCTGGCGGCTTAGATTGCCGAGTGTGCTCTCTGTCTGGGAGGTTTTTTTTTTGCAATCTGTTCTCTTGCTGACCGCTTTTTACTTCTCAGTAAGTTTTTTTCTGTGTCATCCCGATGATGGCTGCGTGTTGTCTGGGTCGGTTACACGTTTTTTGTGTCGGAATACTTCAGTATTCTACAGTCTGACGATGTGAGGACTCCGTCTTCAGTTTGCACGATGTTGAGAGAAAAGTTTCTCTGCTCTGATGCCTGGTCCTAAACCTTTGGTTTCTGCTTGGTCTGGGCGTAGCCTCCCTTTGTTTGCCAGGACCCATTTGGGTCTTTGTGAGCTAGGCTCGCTATTGGGGGTTTTCTTTCTATGAATTTTGTGGTGACCTTTTGGTTTCAGTTTCCCTTCGGTTCTTCCTTGCCCTATCCCTTTGGGAGTTTAGGCTAGTGTTCCCTTTGTTAGTGAGGGGTGAGTGGTGAGGGACCGACTGTTGGGCGAGGACTGTTGGCTCAGTTGAGTCCGGTTTTGCTGTCTCTAGCTAGGCTTCTGGACTATCTGCGGGTCAGTGTCCTTGGGGTTTTTCTTTTTCAAAGGTTTTCTCGGTTTCAGACGAAGCAGGGTTTTTGTTGGGTAGTGGTTCAGGCTTGGTGCTCTCAGAATGGGCCGCCTATTGTTCCCTCCAATCTTGGCATTCAGTGTCCTCTGTGGCTTGGGTATTGTTTTCCCAAAAGTAATGAATGCAGCTGTGGACTCTTTCCATTTACGAAGAAAAACTTAAATTATGCTTACCTGATAATTCTTCTTCTGATGAAAAGAGTCCACAGCTCCCCACCCGTATTTTTTATGTGTGGTGTCGGTTTTTATTCTTCTGGCACCTTTCACCCTGATATTTCTTCTACTGTTCCTTGTTCCTCAGCAGAATGACTGGGGGATGAGAGAAGTGGGAAGAGTGTTTAAACCTTTGGCTGGGGTGTCTTTGCCTCCTCCTGGTGGCCAGGTTCTTAATTCCCAAAAGTAATGAATGTAGCTGTGGACTCTTAACATCAGAAGAAAAGAAAATTATCAGGTAAGCATAATTTAATGTTTTCTTGTCAGGCATTTGCAGCCTTGTTAATTGCTGCCAATATAGTTATAGGTGTTGTCTTTATCAACCAGTTAACATTCTCACTTGTGCACAGTTATGTTTTTTTCTGCTGATTTTAATTTGAAAATTTTCTTTTAAAGGGATACTAAACCCAATTTTTTTCTTTCATAATTCAGATAAATAATGCAATTTTAAGCAATTTTTCTAATTTACTCCTATTAGCAATTTGTCTTTGTTCTCTTGCTATCTTTATTTGAAAAGTAAGAATGTAAGCTAAGGAGCCCACCCATTTTTGGTTCAGCACCTGAGTTGCGGTTGCTGAATGGTGGCTAAATGTAGCCACCAATCAGCGAGTGCTATCCATGGTACTGAATCAAAACTGGGCCGGCTCCTTGGCTTAGATTCCTACTTTCCAAATAAAGATAGCAAGAGAATGAATGGTCACAAGAGGCACTTATAGTATACCTGGTTGGTAAATTCACATGCTCACATCAGAAGAATTGTGTGGGGGGGGGGGGGGGGGATACATGAATAATTTGTTTGGATTAATTTTTGCAACATACAAGATTTTTTGTCTCTAACTGAATTTCAACTGTATAATTGTATCCCATGTGATTCAGATAGAAAATACAATTTTAAGCAACTTTCTAATTTACTCCTATTATCGATTTTTCTTTGTTCTCTTGCTACCTTTATTTAAAAAGCACAAATGTAAAGCTTAGGGGCAGGGTCCTAAGCTTTACATTCCTGCCTTTTAAACAAAGATAGCAAGAGAACAAAGAAAAATTGATAACAGGAATAAATGAGAAAGTTGCTTAAAATTGTATGTTCTATCTAAATCATGAACGAAAAAAATGTGGGTTTAGTATCCCTTTAAGTATTGATTGCCAGAGAGTGCTGCGGTGTATGCCATCTATTGGAGACATTATTGGTTTACAGTGAGCTAAAATCGTTTTTTAAAAACTTCTGAGTGTATTAACACTTTTCATAAATGAGTAACATCACTTTCTTTCATTACACCCTGGAGTATCACTTGAGTTAAACAATTTATTGGGCTTGCTATAGGGAAAAGAAAGACTATGGACCACTCATTGGAATAGCAGCACAACATAACCCTCCATTACTGCGAGAGAAACCCAGAGCCTCTTACCGCCGCGCAACAGGAGCTCTCCTCTTACAAACAGCAGCGGTTGCAATGTGAATAGATAAGAATGGGCATGAGAAAACATGGGGAATATGCGGTTAATTTGTAGGAAATTCAAACCACAGCAGTAATTGTAGAACATCCGTAACACGTCCCAACAGATGCTTGGCTTTCAACACCGCTGCTTCTTTTTTTTTTTTAGAGGAGTGGAGCGCCATGGCTGGCACAGTAAACAACAGAAATGATTGTGCTGTAATCTTTTACAAAGAAAACTAGTGTCTTTATTTCTGATACAGTAGAGAAGGCGCACAGTTTGCTGTGTAAAAGTATCAGTGAAAACTCTGTAATCTCACATTATTGGTTACTGCATTGGTCACTAGATAAATGTATAATGATATAGTGGATGTTGTCAATATCTTAGAAATAACCCAGAGAGAAAAAAAATGACATGCGAATATAATGATGCTTTATGGAGGAATATATAATATCTGAATATTTTAAGAGAGGAAAGTGTATGATGATAAACTTTGCCATGTTTTTAGTTAATTGACTTTAGTACATAAGGTAAGTATAGGTCTGAACTATAAGGAAGTTCTAGAACAAGAGGTAATGTTTTTTCTAGTACAGCTATTCAGAGAACACAATGAACACATAACATTTCTGCCCAGCAGAGATGGTAGAAAGGTTAGAAGAAGCATAGTCATCTAGACATTAAAATAAGTCAAGAGTTACATATAGATATATATGCTGTAGGTATATACACCTAGCATCTGTTATTAAATTCTATATTTCCCTGACCATCAGTAATTGGTAGATGTTTTGTTTTATTCAGATCTGCTTCATTGTTATTGATCATTTGAGATAAAAATCAGTCAGAACGGATTAATCTGTCGTAAGTCTCTATCTGTTCCAGTATCTTGCACTTGTCTGCAAATTCCCTGAAATCTGTCTGTTTCTGATCTGGGAAGCCTGGTTGCATTATCACCTTCTTTAATTTGGTTTAGCTAATCTTTAACCCTCTCTCTTCTGGAATCTTGTTGATTTACAACCTTCTATGATTTACAAAGTTAACCAGTCTGTAACCTCCTTTATTCTGGTACCTATTAATGGGAGACCTCAGCCTTACCATAGGGCCCACCTATGCTTTTTAGTCTCACTCATATTGGTGGCTTACATTAGGCTCTGCTTTCAGATCTGTTAGGTGCACCTTAGAGGGTCTTCATCTGGACTTATTTATGGCTTACACTACGTTCCTTCTCTTGTGTGTTATCTACCTCTGCTTTCAGATCTGTTCTGGGTTAGCTGCATCTTATAGAGTTTTCATCTGGACTAAAGTTTGTCTGGTTTGGGATATCCCTTTGATTTTTGAGTCATCATTAACGCTGGATGTTTTTTTTCTGATTTGGAATCACCCTGTAGTTTTGGATCTCCCTCTGGTATAATCACCCGTGATGAAGGAACCTCTCTCTCTCTCTGGGGTGTAATTGCCTTGGTTGGGGAAGTACAGTTCTTTAGAGAACTATGTGATTCCAGCTGCAGCCAGGTGCTTCCATATGAAGATCTTTGTCTTCTCATCCGTTGCAGCTGTTAATAACTCTCAGTGGCAATTAGTTCAGTTACTTATATCACTGGTTAGGCGTGTGATGTCTCCCACTTGTTGGCATTTTCTAAACAGAGCTCTATTGTGGTATGGAATCTCATAATCTGCATGTTAGAATGTGTGCCTGGGAAAATGCTGCTCTGCTCTTTAAAAAAAGATAACATACCACACTACATTTATAGAATTAAGATACATTGTCATATGCGTTCAAAAGCATCTGACTTTAATTCAAGGCGTAATACTCTAGTATTTTAGTAATTCAAGATAGACGTGTGAATGTGTACTGAACCCAATTTTTTTATTTCATGATTCAGACAGAGCATGCAATTTTAAGCAACTTTCTAATTGACTCCCATTATCAATTTTTCTTTGTTTTCTTTAGTATCTTTATTTAAAAAGGCAGGAATGTAAGCTTAGGAGCCTGCCCATTTTTGGTTCAGCACCATGGGTAGTGCTTGCTGATTGGTGGCTACATGTTTTTTTCAAATAAAGATACAAAGAGAATGAAGAAAAACTGATAATAGGAGTAAATTAGAAAGGTGCTTAAAATTACAGGCTCTATCTGAATAATGACAGAAAAAAATGGGTTTAATATCCCTTTAAATCATGAGGTCTGCATTTATCATTTTGTGCTCCTGTCTGCTTATTTTACGCGTTAATGATTACGAAAATGGGGCCCATCTAATGTTAGTGCATTATTGTTAAAGGGATAATTTTTGTGTGTGATCCATACAGAGCATAAAGTTTACTTCTATTATCAAATGTGCTCCATTTCTACAGTATTCTTTGTTGAAGAGATACCTAGGTAGGTGTCTGGAGCACAACCTGGCCGGAAATATTGCTGCCATCTTGTGCTCTTGCAAATGGATGATAATCTTGCAAAACTGCTGCCATATAGTCATACTCCTGAGCTTACGTTTCTGCTTTCCAACAAACCATATCAATAGAACGTAGAAAATATGATAATAGAAGTAAATTAGAGAGTTGTTTAAAATGTCACGCTTTTCTGAATCATGAAAAAAAAATATTTGGGTTTCATATCCCTTTAATTAAACAAAAACAAAACTATCTGTTATAGATTGATACTGTTATGTACTAATTCCAGGTTAGTCTGACAACGGTGTTTGTAAATAAACATGCGTAGACTAATAAAGTATGGGCTAGAATATAAGCTCCGTATATGGTAGGAACAGCTATAACTGTGTATGGGGTGTTAAGGGGGTTGGCTAGCATGTCTGGTGCCCAGTTTTTTAAGACTGTAAACTCTCTAGGGCCCTTTAATCTTTGTTTGCCTTGACTGTCCTGTCATTATTTATTGTACCTCTGTATAGCGCTGCAGAATCTGTCGGTGCTTTCCCAATAAAGACAATAAAGATAAAGTTGATTATGCTGAGCAGAAGATTATGGTAAAATAGGGGAGATCTTGGATGCTTACGCTGTAAAATTGATCTGATTTAGAACAATGAAGCCATATTTGGGAGTGCTCCTCTATTCAAGCGGAATGCCCTGCATACATGGCAAAGTCCCATTTAATTTTCAGGATCATTAAAACTTCAGCTGTTTCTTTCACTTCACAACTTTCCCATGAAGGTTTAGTTTGTGGTAAGTCTCCAGGGGAAAGTGCGCAGAGATCCACCCAGGCCTCTGTGAGAAAAGTGGAAACATATTCACTTTGTAATTCCCTGGGGTTAGTTTATTTCTGCATTTACAGTGTCACTGAATATCCCCAATGTATACAAGTTTTTTACGCCCCCTAGCTTTCCCATAGAAAACCATGTGCTAATAGTCTGTGGCACATGACAACGTTTCTATTTCTTACTAATATTACCTGTGAACAAAGTTTAAAAGTACAAATATTTCTATATGCTGTTTGTCTGAAAAAGTACCACAAACTTAAAGGGACGTTCCAGCTAAAATTGAAATGCAAATGAATGATTTTCACTATTCAATAAAAAACTTTTTTCAATATACTTTCATTAGGAAAAATGCTTCTTGTAAAAGCTGTCATTGTTTTTAGTATGAGTTTTTACTGTGCACATGCACTTGAAGCATATGTAAATATCCTTCATACACCAGCATTTTAAATTGTGTCTGCTGAGAGAAGTTTCAGTGACTTGCATCAGGGAAACTGAATAATCGCCAGCACAATACAAGGCACCAGCAGCTCTCTGAGCAGACACACTGTTCAAAATGCTGGTGCATCAAGCATATTTACATATGCTTTACATGTACATTCACAGTAACAGCTCTCATTAAAAATAGTGATAGCTTTTAATAGAATCATTTTTGCTAATATAAGTATATTGCTAAAATGTTTCTATACAGTTAAATGCATTGACATACATGCACATTGTAGAGTTGTAAGCGTTTGTCCAACTAAGCATTTATCTTTGCACAGACTCAATCCTTATACAATTAGGTAGAGACCCAAGTGAAGACAATACTAGAAGGCTTTATTCTGGGTCTAGGCCTTAGGTGGGATGACCTAGCGGTAAAATGGAAGCTTTAATTTTTTATCAATTTAGTAATAAAGCAACATTTTAGAGAGAGAGAATTCAAATAAAATGTTGCAGATGAATCAGTTACTTTATAAAGGTATTACATTCTTCAACAAACTAATAACAGATGATGATGGTGTCCCTTTAACACAGCAAACATGATATTTTATATAGAGCATGGTAAAATGTAGCATTATTTTAAATGTGGCTTATACAGTACATCACCAGGAAACCAATGGACTAGAGGTTTCATAATAAATTAAATGAGCCTGACTAAAATAGTGGACAAAAATATCTTAATTTCATATAGTTCACATGGTTCTCTAACTGCCTGCTTAGATCTTCTTATAATGAATAAGTGCCCCAGAAGTGTTTTATATTTAACATTTATGTCATGTATTGCCACAGCCTAATAGTGTCTGTCACGCAGGAATGTAAATGAGACAAGCGAGGAGTCAGAAAGCAGACACCTCTTGTCAACACTTCAACTTATTAACACCAGTTTTCAAAATAGCTTTCCTAAAACAACAAATTAAAATAAACCTGAAAATCCAAACTCATCTCCTTTATGCATCATGATACCATATTGTAGCTGGCCGAAAAGGGGCATGAGTTGTTCATATGCTGAGTGACAGGGCAGACTAGTACTACACTAAATGTCTCCTTCTTATGTTTCTCTTTTGCAGATGGGTTTGGTTCAGAAGTCGGCCTCTTGCAGCTCATTGGAGACCCTCCACCAGAACAAATCACCAAGATCTTTGGGCCTGACAAGAATCCTGGTTATGTATTTGGGCCAGATGCAAATACTGGACAAGTGGCCCAATACCATCTTCCCAGTCCAATGTATAGAGACTTTTCTCTTATATTCCATGTACAGCCAACCACAAACAAGGCTGGTATACTATTCTCAATCACTGATGCCTCCCAGTCTATTGTGTACATCGGTGTGAAACTATCTGAAGCCAAGGATGGAAAGCAGCAGATTATATTCTACTACACCGAGCCTGGCTCCCAGACATCCTATGCTGCTGCCACCTTCAACGTCCCATCATTAGTGGACCGCTGGACCCGCTTTGCTATCAGCGTTGAGGATGAGGAGGTTGTTCTGTTTCTTGACTGTGATGAGCATGAGAGAGTTCGTTTTGAAAGATCCCCAGATGAGATGGAATTGGAGGATGGATCTGGTCTCTTTGTAGCTCAAGCAGGAGGAGCCGATCCTGACAGATATCAGGTAGTGCATTATTAAGGGTAATGACTTAGCACTTGCATACCTCAAACTCATATGTACATACTAGTGCCTGGGTAGGTGAACTATGATATACTTATAAAAATAAATATGATCAGACTATTGCATTCGAAACTAGATTAATATCTCCCTCTTATATAATAAGAAATGTTACGCAAAATAGCAAAGCTCACTATTAGTCAGCAAATTATGCACATGTAAAATGCACAGTAATGAAACATAATGAGGAATTTGTTATAATCCCTGGGTGTAGAGAGATGCAACATCTTAAAGGGACATTAAGGTTAGGTTCTTTAATGTGTTAGTTTATCGTGTAAAAATATATTTTTATAAAGCATTTAAAACTGTCATTGCAGATTTTTGCTATTTCAGTGCAGTTAGGGATATATCACTTGAATATCTTCAGATATTACATGTGTGTGTGTGTATGTGTATGTATATGTGTGTGAGTATGTGAGTGTGCGTGTGTATGTGTGTATATATGTGTGTATGTGCGAGTATGTGAGTATGTGAGTGTGCGTGTGTATGTGTGTATATATGTGTGTATGTGCGTGTGTGTGAGTATGTGAGTGTGCGTGTGTCTGAGTGTATGTGTGTTTATATGTGTGTATGTGCGTGTATGTGAGTGTGCGTGTGTATGTGTGTTTATATGTGTGTATGTGCGTGTGTGTGAGTATGTGAGTATGTGAGTGTGCGTGTGTATGTGTGTATATATGTGTGTATGTGCGTGTGTGTGAGTATGTGAGTGTGCGTGTGTCTGAGTGTATGTGTGTTTATATGTGTGTATGTGCGTGTATGTGAGTGTGCGTGTGTATGTGTGTTTATATGTGTGTATGTGCGTGTGTGTGAGTATGTGAGTATGTGAGTGTGCGTGTGTATGTGTGTATATATGTGTGTATGTGCGTGTGTGTGAGTATGTGAGTGTGCGTGTGTATGTGTGTTTATATGTGTGTATGTGCGTGTGTGTGAGTATTTGAGTGTGCGTGTGTATGTGTTTATATATGTGTGTATGTGCGTGTGTGTGAGTATGTGAGTGTGCGTGTGTCTGAGTGTATGTGTGTTTATATGTGTATGTGTGTGAGTATGTGAGTGTGCGTGTGTCTGAGTGTGTGTATGTGTGTTTATATGTGTGTATGTGCGTGCGTGTGAGTATGTGAGTGTGCGTGTGTCTGAGTTTGTGTTAGTGTGTGTATGTGTGTTTATATGTGTGTATGTGCGTGTGTGTGAGTATGTGAGTATGTGAGTGTGCGTGTGTATGTGTGTATATATGTGTGTATGTGCGTGTGTGTGAGTATGTGAGTGTGCGTGTGTCTGAGTGTATGTGTGTTTATATGTGTGTATGTGCGTGTATGTGAGTGTGCGTGTGTATGTGTGTTTATATGTGTGTATGTGCGTGTGTGTGAGTGTGTGAGTATGTGAGTGTGCGTGTGTATGTGTGTATATATGTGTGTATGTGCGTGTGTGTGAGTATGTGAGTGTGCGTGTGTATGTGTGTTTATATGTGTGTATGTGCGTGTGTGTGAGTATTTGAGTGTGCGTGTGTATGTGTTTATATATGTGTGTATGTGCGTGTGTGTGAGTATGTGAGTGTGCGTGTGTCTGAGTGTATGTGTGTTTATATGTGTATGTGCGTGTGTGTGAGTATGTGAGTGTGCGTGTGTCTGAGTGTGTGTATGTGTGTTTATATGTGTGTATGTGCGTGCGTGTGAGTATGTGAGTGTGCGTGTGTCTGAGTTTGTGTTAGTGTGTGTATGTGTGTTTATATGTGTGTATGTGCGTGTGTGTGAGTATGTGAGTGTGCGTGTGTCTTAGTGTGTGTATGTGTGTTTATATGTGTGTATGTGCGTGCGTGTGAGTATGTGAGTGTGCGTTTGTCTGAGTGTGTGTTAGTGTGTGTATGTGTGTTTATATGTGTGTATGTGCGTGCGTGTGAGTATGTGAGTGTGCGTGTGTCTGAGTGTGTGTTAGTGTGTGTATGTGTATGTGATTGTTAGAAAATACATACATTTAAAATAAAAAATAGCAGGTAATGCAGAACACATTTAAGTTAAGACATACTCAGTACCACACTGTGGTCCCAACATGTGTTTTGCCTGTAGCTTAATCAAAGGAAATAGGTTCACTTTAAATAATGGGTTTAAATTACACAGTGATGTCACTTTCTGTGTGCGCATACACCAGCCATATGGATGTCATTCTGATGAGGTTCCCTTCAGTATGGGGTGGGGGAAAATCCAGCACATAAAAAACACTCTGAAAAAGGTTTCGCAAATGAAATGCTCCTGTTTTATGCAGATTGTAATTTGTGTTTCATTTCCCTTTAAACAACCAAAGTGTTATATCCTGATTGTGCTGTAAAAAAAACATGACAGTTATTCACTAGAATCATCGTTGCCACCCAGCTGGTATTTCACAGACATGGTTGGCAGAGTACCACTGGGGGTAATGTAAATATATAGAAGAAAGGGGGCTGTTGTAGGTTTAATTTATGCTATGCTGGAGGGAATCTAAGCAGAAAGATGTGGCCAAGAATGATGTCATTTTGAGTTGCAGAATTAATTATGCTAATGACTATAATTTACCATTTCCAACAAAAAATAATCACACCTAAGACTTGTGTGAGATATGGCTCACCTAAATAAAAACCAAACTGTTTATTATGTACAAAGCATAGGCAGATACAATGCTGCTTATTACCTAGGCAGAACCCTTAAAGGGACAGTAAAGTCAGAATTAAACATTCATGATTCAAATGGAGTATGCGATTTTAATTTTTTCAATTTGCTTTTATTATCTCATTTGCTTTGTTCTCTTGGTATCCTTAATTGAAAAGCAGACCTGGGTAGGCTCAGAAGCAGCAATGCACTACTGGGAGCTAGTTGCCGAGCAGCTGACTAGTGGCTGCAGATATATACCTCTTGTAATTGGCTCACCAGATATGTTTAGCTAGCTCCCAGTAGTGCATTGCTGCTCTTTCAACAAAGTATAACAAGAAAATGAAGCAAATTTGATAACATACGTAAAGTGGGAAGGCCCTTCTTTAAGGGACATAAAAAAAAACGTTTTTTGCTATCCTGTAGGGAATTAACATACTGTGAGAGATAAAAAAAACTTGTTACTGGAGTAGCCAGAGAAAAGTTTGTGTTGTTTTCAAGTACCCTTTAAAGCCTCTGTGCAAGTCCTATGCTCAGGCCAATTAGCCCCAGATATAAACAAGCTTTAACTGTAATCAAACAATGACTGGCTTGTGAGGTCTGGTATATGATTTGCCAATTCTCCCAGGAATCGGAGAAACACACTTTCCAGATCTAAATTACAGGGGACAAGTAAATGATGAAAGTATTTAGAATTTTTTTTTATTTTATTTTAACTACACTTAGATGAACATTTCATATAACAATCTGAAAGAGCTTCATGTCACTTCACTACAACTGCTTGTCTGTTAACCAACAACAAACTGATATATCAGATGGTTAATAGGAAACCCAGGATTCAAATAGAGCATTATTTTAAACAACCTCCCAATTTACTTCTGTTATTAATTTTGCTTCATTCTATTGGTATCCTTTATTGAAGGAGCAGCAGTGCTTTACTGGGAGCTAGATAAACACATCAGTAAACCAATGATAAGAGGTATATTTGAGCAGCCACCAACCCGCAGCTTGCTGTTAGCTTCTGAGCCTGTCTAGGTATGTTTTTCATCAAAGGATACCAAGAGAATTTTACTAGAGAAGTTTACTGTAGCTGTAGCGAATCATGTATGTCCGCTCGACATTGCTAAATGCTGACAGCATTTATCATTGCACAAGCATTTCTAGTGAAATTCTTGTGCAATACCACCCCCTGCTCACTGGCGGCCAATCAGCTGCTAGCAGGGGCTGTCAATCATCCTGATCCTATGGTGGACAGGTTAAGAAGCAGCGGTCTTGAAACATTATGCCACGTAGCAGCATCCACTGCTTCATAAATGGAGCCCAGTATGTGCATATACACATATTAACACAAATATATATGAATATAATCATATACATATAGATTTACTGGGAACACACAGTTCCCATAGCTGTTTTTTTCTGCCAGTTTTACACCCAAAACGCTGCCTAGCAATAACCAGACATTTGTAATGGCTGATTATTTATTGCGTGCCTGCAAACGGACAAATTTGCCTGTTTGCGTGCACGCAATAAATTAGCGCTCCACTTGTAATCCATTCCTAAATGAGCTTTAACTATTTAAGCAGAAACTGACTGATAACTCATAAGAACCTTTTAGCCATTGTACATGCATCAACCCATTTCTGTCCAAGACAAAGAATCAAAGCCCTTTGTGGCAATCAGGGGGTTAATACTTTGAAATTATAGCTTGTTCGTGGAAAAGACATGAAAACCTAGTCCCTCGGGTATCAAAAATATTTGTTTCCTGCTGTTTTTTAAAAGCTTAACGTATGTTTATGAGTTCAAAGGTTGACATGTTTTATTCATTTGATAACTGAACTGGGAAAAGCAAGATTTCTATGTAGTCTCCCAAAACCCTCATGCATTCATTTATTGTTAAATGTTTAGAGCATTTCCAGCTTCTGCATGGGATTTAGCATCCTTTAAAACTGGACAGATGTTATAGAACGACTTCCTTTTGCATGTTTGGAATTGTTACTGTATTCACTGCTACCGTATCTGTGAGTAGAACGTTCCAAGCTTCCACTACCTTTTCAAATCAGTACTAATTCTCCCTGTGGTAAATATGTGGTAAAATGTGTAAAAAAAGGGGAGTTATTAAAAAATATAGACTTACATAGAAAGTAGGGTGCCTACTCTCACTCTCTTCCTGTTTTTTCCGCCACTGTCTATGCGCCTAACACTCTGCTCTCCCACTCTTCATCCTTTATAGTCTATCTGAGTTGCTCCCTTCATTACAGTGTATCTGCCTATTTTGTTGCCTTTCCCATTTCTATTTCCTAAGGGTGTAAGTAAACCATTCTGTGTCATGTCTTTGGAATCTCTTCTCTGCACAAATGTGAACAAAGCTGTGGTTCTTCTGCGAAAACCAAGGAGATTCAGACAATGGTAAATTGAGAGTTGAACATGCATGGATAATTAGTGGGACGTTAAACAGCTGAAGTAATGACAAGTCAGCTGGTCCGATGTGACCTGCGGGCCAGGCAAGTTCTTGCCAAGAGGATATGTAGGGTCAGAATTGTCTGCCCTGGATGCAGTCAGTGCAAGTAAATATAAATATGGAACCTGCTGCATATAGTTATCAAGAGATTTATATCCTTCTGTGGTTTGGGGAAATGTAACATAATCTTCTTTAATAAGTTTAGATTTACTTTATATAAATATTTTTCATTTTAAAAAGCTTTTAAAATGTTAGTTTTAAATGTTTCTGGGGCATTAATCTCTTCAGTCATAATAGGAACTGATTCTGTCTGTTTACAATAATTAGAGGCCAATCAATAAATACAATTCAGGATGTTTGTCTAATATTCTATATTCTATGAGAGACTGCAGTAGGGGAGAGACAGTCATGAAATAGCTCATAGCAATTCCACTTAGTAGCAAAACAAAATGATCTAATAATATCAGGCATCTTTAGTTACTGCAAGGCATTGCCATATTTCATCGGGTCAGAAAACTATAGTTAGCTACGAAATTAATATTTCAGAGAGTTACGCAAACACCCAATGGATTATTAACCTTCTTATCACTAGTGACTTCACGTCTTGTTTTACCTCTTAAAGGAACACGAAACCCAAAATATTTATTTCATGATTCAGATAGATAATACAGTTTTAAACAACATTCCAATTTATTTATATTATCTTATTTGCTTCATTCATTAGATATCCTTTGTTGAAGAAATAGCAATAAACATTGGTGAGCCAATCACACGAGGCATCTATGTGCAGCCTCCAAACAGCAGCTACTGAGCCTGTTTAGATATGCTTTTTAACAAAGGATATCAAGAGAATGTATCAAATTAGATAATAGAAGTAAAGGGAGAAAGTTGTTTAAAATTGTGTGCTCTTTCTAAATCATGAAAGAACAAATTTGGGCTTTATGTCCCTTTTAATATGGAAGTGAAAATTACACTTTTATTATTCAGAAAGAGTGTACAGTTAAAAAAAATCTTAACATTTTTACATCTGTTAGCACATTAACTTTTTCTCGTTATCTACTTGGTTGTCACATTCCATGAGGGCATATTAAAGGGACACTGAACCCAATTTTTTTGTGATTCAGATAGAGGATGCAATTTTAAGCAACTTTGTAATTTACTCCTATTATCAATTTTTCTTTGTTCTCTTGCTATCTTTATTTAAAAAGAAGGCATCTAAGCTTTTTTCTTTTTTTCAGAACTCTGGACAGCATTTTTTATTGGTGAATGAATTTATCCACCAATCAGTAAGAACAACCCAGGTTGTTCACAAAAAATGGGCCGACATCTAAACTTACATTCTTGTATTTCAAATAAAGATATCAAGAGAATGAAGAAAATTTTATAATAGGAGTAATTTAGAAAGTTGCTTAAAATTACATGCTCTATCTGAATCATTAAAGAAAAAATTTGGGTTCAGTGTCCCTTTAAGTGGGCTCAGGAGAAGCCTACTTTATGACAGGAGTGTGTGTAGCAATGTTATACCATCAGCCTGTAGAGGGAGCTTTAGCTGCAGCAGACAGTTCTGAGTAACAGTATGAAACACCTACAGCTTGGCTATAATTTACTGCTAATCTCACACTATTTGGATGTCCCTTATCCAAAGATAGATGCACCCTGTGCTCAAACAGTCTTATTTATTAAACAATGCTTCTGGCTATACAGCAATAGCTTAGTTTACTATAGAATTTTAACATAGAGTGGCTGAAGCTATTGATCTTTAAAGCTCCCTCTACAGCAGGGGTGTCCAAACTTTGCTCTCCAGAGGTTTTGGAACTACATTTCCCATGATGCTCAGCTAGATAAAATGCTGGCTGAGCATCATCGGAAATGTAGTTCCAAAACCTCTGGAGAGCAAAGTTTGGACACCCCTGCTCTACAGGTAGTTTTGTAACAGTGCACATTCACCCTCCTAAGCCAACTTCAGTGTGCCTTCATATATATTCCTTATATAAGACATGAAAGTTTTTTATTTTGACTTCCATGTCCCTCTAACCATCACTCGCCTCCCTTATCTTCTCCCTTCTCTCGCCCACTTGCATTCACACCCTCACAACCATCTTTTGCATCTTGGATTCCAACCTCGTTCTTCATCTTTACCTTATCTCAACTCACCCCTTCACCAAGCATTTATTTTTCCTTCATGTAAATATTATTTCTCCACATTCTCAAGATTGCACCGGGAATATTTATCTTTTCTACTAATGTGCTCTCTGTTTTGGGTTAGCATGTTATTAGTGTGTTTAAAACAGATCTGCAAAACAGAACAAATGGAGCGCAACAGAGTGCACAGACGATCTAAGTGTAACAATAAAAAGTACCAATTTATTTATAAAACAAACAAACAAACAAAGATGACCTCAAACATATGAGGTATGTGTCAGCATGTGTTTAAAGATGATCCCAGCCGTGGGTATAGAACACCCCTCCGTATCGCCCAGCGTCCACACTGTAGTTTGTGTTGGGTTTAAAAGTGAACTTTTTTTTTTAAAAAAAAGTCCCAGATCCCGCAGTATAAAAAGACCAATGTCCTTTAAAATGGAGAGAGTGTATCTTAAGATACACTGTCTCTGTTTTAAAGGACATTGGTCTTTTTATCCTGTGGGGCCGGTTTGACTATATCTGAGGTGCCACATGTATCTGGGACTTTTAAAAGAAATAGTTCACTTTTAAACACCACACGAACTACAGTGTGGACGCTAGGCGATACGGAGGGGTGTTCTATACCCACGGCTCTAAGGGGATCATCTTTTAACACATGCTGACACATACCTCACATGTTTGAGGTCATCTTTGTTTGTGTACACCTTTTATTTGTTTTATAAATAAATTGGTACTTTTAATTGCTACACTTAGATCGTCTGTGTACTCTGTTGCGCTCCATTTGTTCTGTTTTGCAGATCTGTTTTAAACACGTTTTTTCAAGCCACAGAGAACACAACAAAGGGCTAATAAGAAGCTGCACATCTCTTACACAGAGGATCATACATCTGCTAAGGGACTAAGTATATAACCCTAAGAGACTATAAACATACTTGCTTATATTTGAAAGAAGTGATTGTTTATAATACAAATATCATAATAATATTTAGCTCACAATTTTTATTTTACTACTTTTGGCCAATATTTTCTTTTTATTTCATGTGTGGCGCTCCTCATGTGCTGTTTTTTATGTTATTAGTGTACATTCAGCTGGTATTTTCATATTGAGTATGGTTGCGGTTGTCAAAACACCATGGAAGGATGGGGATAGGTTTAAGGTGTTTTGGGTATTTCAGCTTCAAACTACAGTGCCCTGGGATTTAATTTAGAGTATAACGTAGTCAACTATAAAGAAATAGACAGAGCACACAAACAATTTTACAATAGTTTCCAATGTACTTTTATTATTAATTTTGCTTTGTTCCCATTGTAGTTTTTATTGAAGATATACCTAGGTAGGTGTCTAGAGCACTACATGACAGGAAATAATTCTGCCATCTTGCGCTCTTGCAAATGGATATAGTTGGTATATAGCTTTCGAGACACTCCTGAGCTTACATCCCTGTTTTTCAACAAAAGATACCAAGAGAATAAAGAAAATGTGTGAGATATATATATATATATATATATATATATATATATTAGATTTAATATATAATGTGGACTCCATAATGAGTATGTTAAGCAGCATTTGAAAGAGATAGAATGCCAATATATATATATATGAGTATTAGATGTTTTTTCTTGAACCAGTGCTATGTATGTTATTTCTACTATATATGAACACAATGACTTTTCAGACATGAATAACTTTTAAAATAATTAACCAGTTTTTAAAATTTGCAATGATCTGGATGACAAACACAATGGCCACATTTGTTCATCCATTCCAAAATAAAAAGCATTTGAGAATCTGATTGGCTGTAAAGTGCAAGTGGCATACCATAAGAATGTTATGACTGTCCAGGGGTCAATTAAATCAATTAAAGGTTTGCGATCTAGTGCTGAGAACCATACATGTGGGACCCCCTGTGGGTGACATTAGGATAAAAAGGATGAATTCTATGATTGGGGTCAAGTTGGAGGTCACATGGAAACTGGAAGAAGCAATTAGGAGATTATATGACTAAGTGGTGTTAGAAGAAGTGAATAACAAAACGATTACTTCTACCTCAATGACGGCTGCCAAACTATAACTTTTCCCCCATGTTTATATGCTATTGGTAAATAAATTATCTCAGTTATCTCAGGAAGGGATCAGCCTTTCTAGAGGGGCCATGGCAGAATTTCTTTTTAATTTGGAGGCCTATCGATCACATTTTAGAGTTACTAACAAATATATATAAATATCTGTCATTTTAACTTGCACAAGTGCTAATATCTGCCTGGCAATGTAGTGTGATGGTGAATCTCTGTTACTGTTTTCTTCAGTTTTTCTTTTTTTTTTCTTTTATGTCTAAACACTATTTTAAGGTAAAAAATGGAACATTCCTCCTTGGCTCTGACATATTTGTTATAGAGTAGCAAAGAGTCGGATAAAATGCATAGGGAGGACAGTATTGTGACCCCTTAGCCTAGGATTAACAAGCTCTCCAAACTTGTAATTTAAACCCTCTCCCCATATTCCCAGTGGCACATTGTATCCTTGTGAATATTAGTATTGGTAATATAAGGTCATAAGGAACGTTGCTATTGATAGTGGTTTTACACCAATATCAACGTAACAAAAATAAACAAGATTACTTTTACATCACATCATGACTGAGGTCAGTTTGGTAGGAGTGTTAAACAAATAATGGGGAAGAGCCTAGCAATAATACTTTGTAAAAATTAGGATTTCTCTTACTTATTTGGAGAAGCTTCATCTACAGGTGACTTGGCTTTCTTTATAAGCTGACGTTTTAGGAATTGTTTGTTTACCCCATTATTGAAGAGCATATATTTAAACTAAACTAAACCATCCTTGCTAGAGTTGTAAAGTTTCTGGAAAATTTGAAGCCATTGAAAAATACATTTTTCCCACGTTTCCGGGGAAAAAATAGGTATTTTTGAAAAAAAAAAAAAAAAAAAAAAAAAAAATGAAGAGCAGAGTATTCTTACAAATTGAAAGTCATTTTGTTACATTGGGAACATAAAATGCAGCCTGTATAAAAGTATTTTGCTTGAAATAAAAGTACAGCTTATTCAGTACATAAACTAAATTTGCTTTTTAAAACTGTATTTTTGGTTATAAATGGATCTACAAGTTCTGAATATGTTATGAACATCTGAACCAGACACAAAAACAAAGAAACCATTAACCTTTTAATGCCGTTATGCCGTTTTATTCCGTCATAATTACACTGGGCTTTAAAGCCGTTATGACAGAATAGAACGTCATAGCCAGCGGCTGTCCTGAAGCCTTCTGTGCTTTCAGGATTTGATCGCGGTCTTTAGGGCGTTCTTAGGGTTGTAGGGACGCCCCCAGACGCAATTCTCGTGATCGTGTGCACGATCGCGTGGTTTCAGTTTGTCTACATAGGAACAGTTGTTCCGATGTAGACACTTTAACCCAGTCACAAAAGGGTTAACATAACAAAACTAAGAACATGATTTTGTCTCCTACTGATTCAAAGAACCAGAGAGAAAGCACTAATTTCCATTAAAGAGACACTCCAGACCCCTAAAGCACATCAGCTTGCTAAAGTGCTTTAGGCAGGTTGAGGAAGCCCCCTGTGTTGTCATCCTGGTAGCATTTGGAAAATCATATTTTATTTTGTCAGTATTTGCAAATAGCAAAATAGAACTTTTTCCAAATGCTTGATGTTGGTCTCACCATTATAATGAGAGGATGAAAACAAACAAACAAAAAAACTCCAAAAAACTATTTAGTGGCCAGATTACAGGTAAACACTATGCTGTGATTGAGGAGCAGAATATTAGATAAGCTAATTCAATTCAAATATAGTTTAATTTTCAGAGGAATTTAAACTCTTACATTTCAATTAAGACCTAACTGAGAGGACTGAACAGCTCTACCAACTATACCAACAAGATAGAGCCTAGAAGCAAAATAAACTGAAACCTTTTTCCCTGCAGTGCCCCCTAGAGACAGAAATGCATATTTCTCTTTTATTTGAGAATTGCTCCATAGTATTTTATTTCAGTATTTAAACTGTATTCAAGTATTTTCATGTCTTCAGGGTACCATAATTGAAATGATTTGAGAGTGGACTTTACATAAAGTCTCACAAGTCTTTCATAAAAATCTTCATGTAATATAGTTTTTATAAATAATATTGGAGGTCTAAATATATGAACACAATGTCAAAGAACATATTATATACTCCATATGTTTTTCAATTTTCCCAGAAAACCCCCCAGAAAAAATACCTTTTCCCAATTTGTCAATTGTTTCTCTCTAATCCTTGCTAGAGAAAAGCAGGCATCGTTCTGGCCCACACCTGCCATTTTATGTTGCTTGACCTCATTTTGAAGCCATGCAGTCTACATTTTTTAAACCTTGAGGCACCTCATGATAAAGTTGGCAACTCTATGGGCTTACAGATTAATAGTCCTGTAAACATTAATATACACAAGTTCTTATGTAAGTAGCTATTTGTTTTGATGGAAGTTTTGTTTTCAAATGAATAAAAGCTATATTTTTATAGTAACTTTTGCCTCAGTGTGCTTGGCTAATTGTCAGTTTTCTATCCAAATTGATAAGAAAAGAAGAAAAACTCTGGAAAGATTACTTGTTTATTTGTAAAATCATGTTAAAAAAAAATCTAACCATTGGTAAACTAGTCAGTGTGTTCTTCAGTGACCCTGCTCAGTAAATGTAATGAGTTAATCAGTACAAATGGAAGCCCTCTTGTGGCTGCACACTGCAAGTGCACAATGTGAGAAAAAAAAAAACTTGCTTCAAACTATACATATACATTGATTGGTGGGTATGTTTATCGATTGCTGGGTATGTTTATTGATTGGTGGGTATATTTATCGATTGGTGGGTATGTTTATTGATTAGTAGGTATGTTTATTGATTGGTGGGTATGTTTATTGATTGGCGAGCATGTTTATTGATTGGTGGGTTTGTTTGTCGATTGCTGGGTATGTTTATCGATTGGTGGGTATGTTTATTGATTAGTGGGTATGTTTATCGATTGCTGAGTATGTTTATTGATTGGTGGGTATGTTTTTTTGATTGGTGGGTATGTTTTTTTGATTGGTGGATATGTTTATCAATTGGTGGGTATGTATATTGATTGATTGGTGGGTATGTTTATTGATTGGTGATTGGTAGGTATGTTTATTGATTGGTGGGTATGTTTATCGATCGGTGGGCATGTTTATAGATTGGTGGGTATGTTTATAGATTGGTGGGCATGTTTATAGATTGGTGGGTATGTTTATAGATTGGTGGGCATGTTTATAGATTGGTGGGTATGTTTATAGATTGGTGGGTATGTTTATCGATTGGTGGGTATGTATATCGATTGATGGGTATGTTTATTGATTGGTGGGTACGTTTATCGATTAGCGGGTATGTTTATCAATTAGTGGGTATGTTTATCAATTAGTGGGTATGTATATTGATTGGTGGAAATGTATATTGATTGGTGGGTATGTTTATCAGTTAGTGGGAATGTTTATTGATTGGTGAGTATGTTTGTCGATTGGTGGGTATGTTTATTGATTGGTGGGTATGTTTATAACTATAATACTTTTTACAGCAAAAGCAATGTATTTAACAGAAAAAAACAAGCAAATAAATACATATATATTGCAATCCATTCTAGTTATTCATAGCACAAAACTTGGCAGTTAACCATAAAGGGACATCAAATCAATATTAATCGTTCAGATAGGGATAGGATTTATGCATTTTTAAGAGACTTTTAAATTTACTTTTTGCTATCAAAGTTATCCTTTGTTGATAAGCATAGCTATGTAGGCTCAGGCGCAGCAATGCATTATTGGGAGCCAGTTGATAATTGGTGGCTGCACTTATATGCCTCTTGTTATTGGCTCTCCAGATGTGTTTAGCTAGCTCCCAGTAGTGCATTGCTGCCCTGGAGCTAACATTTCTGATGTGTTTGACTCCTTTGCAGGGGTTAATCACATAGAGATATGCAAGCAATAGTGCAATAACACATTTTCCTTTAATGATTTATTCCTGTAATTTAAATGTGAAAAAAAAAGGATTTTAATGTAAAGTTGTAGTTTTGCCCCCAGAAAGATGCTCTAGTTCAGTACATTCCATGGAATTCTGAACCCTGAGCCTTCTACATGCTGCACAGAGGTGGCTTGATACTTGCAGTTCCAAGTTTTCCACACCAAAGAAAAGCTTTTTTCAAGTTTTACACATGTATTTGTAAGCATTTTTTATACGCAGGGCTTAATCACACACAGACATATTGCATATATGTAAAAATGACTTTAATGTTCCAGAACCATTCTGGGGTAGATCCAATTTCACGTCTTATCTTTACAACTGTAATGAAATCTAGCTCTGTGAATGGGTATATGGCTGTCAGATGTCATCTCTTCCATAGTAATGTAGAGGCCAGATCCCACCCTACTATACAATAGCCAGTGTAACTGCACCAACCTAATGTACCTCTGTTTTAGGGTGTAATAGCCGAACTGAAAATCAAGAGTGATCCCCGGGCAGCAGAGCACCAATGTGAGGAGGAAGGAGACGATTCTGATGGGGTAAGTTCAAACCGAGATAGCCAGTCGGTAATAAGAAACAGATTAATTTAACACTGGATCCTGTGTAGCTTAGATACTAAAGCTTCAAGGCAGCCTTCTCTATGAGTACCAGTTGCTGCATGGTTCTGTATTGCTTTCATAAATCAAGCTGCCCTCAACACTGATAGATACTGGGCACAGATACTGGGCACCGATAGAAGCCTCATTTAATGCGCTGTTTTCACAAAATAATATTTATAGAAATTCATGAAAATATAGTGTTTTGTAATAAATTGATTGCACAAAAAGTAAGATGTGTACTACTTGTCATTATAAGACGATATTAGCCCAATGCATGAAATGCTAAATACTTCTTAAAAATAAATTTGGACGAATTGAATGTAATCGCTATCCTGAAGCCATTTATAAGAGAACTCACAATGATTAATATGAGCCCTAGATACAGTGGTCAGGTGAAGAGGACCATGTTACACTGAGCAGGTGCTTCCAAACTCAATATACTTGATCTTCACTATTGATTTCACTCATGCAGATCTCTGGAGACTTTGGAAGCGGCATTCCAGAAAAGGAGGTGGTAAGTCACTGACGAGTGTGTAAAGGGATATGTGAATATGCTGGGTATGGATCTGTCTTATATCTGTATACTGACTCTTTCACTGAATGTTTGTATCACATGATTTCTCTGCTTCTTATATTGATTCTCTCAGTGTACCTATGTAATAGGTTACTTACCTGAGCCCCAGCTCCTGCACTGGTGCTGCCCCTGTATATGAATCAGTATTCTCCCTAGTACCCATTTAATGGGCTCACCACCAGGCTGATTTTACTGGCAAAACAGACAATATCAAGCTAAAATCAGCTAACATTACACTGTATCTATGTTTGTTACACAAATTCTCATTAAAGAGACATGAAACCCAAATTTTTCTCTTCCGTGATTTAGAAAGAGCTTGAATTTTTAAACAACTTTTCAATTTACTTCTATTATCTAATTTGCTTCATTCTCTTGATATCCTTTGTTTAAAAGCATATCTAAATAGGCTCAGCAGCTGCTGATTAGTGGCTGCACATAGATGCCCCGTGTGATTGGCTCACTCATGCGCATTGCTATTTCTTCAAAAAAAGATATCCGAAGAATGAAGCAAATTAAATAATAGAATTAAATCTGTATTTTGTTTAAAATTGTATTCGCTGTCTAAATCCTGAAAGAAATATTTTGTGTTTCATGTCTCTTTAAATCAATTTATATTAAATGTTGCCATTAATATTTCAGTAGCATTTAGTAATCCTGTCACTATAGGCATATTTAATGTGACCTCCTCTTCCTTACTCAGCAACCAAACTATCCCTGTGTCCCTCTGTATGTTGTATGAGTATCCTCCTATTGCACAGCTCCCATACTGACCCTTTCACTGATTTTGTGTGACATCATTTTTGTTATATCTTCTTCCCATAATGATAAGTATGATGCTGCAGATACATGCATGTCTTTTCTTGTGGCATAAATCCCATGCTTACTCTGTACCTGGATGCATATTCCAGGCAACTGCTCATCCTATAGCATAGTAGTTCCCATACCAACATTATCTCCCATACCAGCCATGTCATTATATATCACTGTTTCTGTGTCATATCTTCTATAATGAATTGTTTTCTATATTATTCATTTTAGTATCAGGTAACTCCACCTCCTGTCCAAGCACCAATCACTGTCCCTCCCATTCAGAAGCCGTCTGTTGAAATAAAGAGTGTCGCCAAAGAGCAGATCTCTCATAGGGTTCAGATAGAAACAGGATCAGTATCAACAGGTACACTTATATGATAAATAATATACAAATGTTTTTTCTGTTGCCTAAGGTATATATCATGTAATATAGATATATCTGCATGTTCCTAGTGCTGCTGTGACAACAATAGCAGTAAATCGGCAGTAATGTTTGGTATAGTCCTTGTTATAGCTGAAAAAGGAAGAGAAGAGATAGGTGGTTATTTTTTCAGTAAGATAATCTCATATATTTTGATCACAATTTGTTGCACGTTTTCCTTCTATAAAAACACATATGTGTTGTTCTTTGTTTACTCCTAGCTCTCTAGTAGCATCAACAAGGTTAAGAATCTCTTAAAATCTAGACATTTCTTAGCTGATTTGTCTTTCTCATTTTTTTTAATCCTGTAGCGTTGATATGTAAGTACATCCAGTCAGTAAAATGACAATAATTAAAGCTACTTAGTTATTTGATTTTTTTTGTGAACAAGAATTGATTGCAGGTGGGATATATGTTTTACTTCCATTTACCATAAAATACCTAAAAATGTTATAATTATTATAGTTTTTAAATTACTTTATTTTTATATCTCTAAATGTATCCCATAATGTTGTACACTGTGTTAAAAATAAGAATAAAATGATGAAAGGTTAAAAAGCAGTCATAGGTTATCTTACTGTATACCCTTATGTGGAAACTCTATTACTATACATTATTATCATGTTTAAGTTGAAAACGATATGTATCCGTGTACTTAATTTTCAGTATCCAATAAAGAAAAAAACTTAGCATTGATAGGAGAAAAAGGGCTGCATTTGTGGTTTATGGGTGCATAAAAAGACCACATGGTACTGTTATCATTAATATTGGACACAGCAATTATGTTTTAGTCCAGAGTGTGTGTGAGCGGTGAATTTAATTGGAGGAGGGGAAGCAGGGGAATTGCAGGTGAACATGATGAGCAAATAAGGTAACATTTTCTCCAACATAGGTGTGTCCGGTCCACGGCGTCATCCTTACTTGTGGGATATTCTCTTCCCCAACAGGAAATGGCAAAGAGCCCAGCAAAGCTGGTCACATGATCCCTCCTAGGCTCCGCCTACCCCAGTCATTCTCTTTGCCGTTGTACAGGCAACATCTCCACGGAGATGGCTTAGAGTTTTTTAGTGTTTAACTGTAGTTTTTATTATTCAATCAAGAGTTTGTTATTTTGAAATAGTGCTGGTATGTACTATTTACTCAGAAACAGAAAAGAGATGAAGATTTCTGTTTGTATGAGGAAAATGATTTTAGCAACCGTCACTAAAATCCATGGCTGTTCCACACAGGACTGTTGAGAGCAATTAACTTCAGTTGGGGGAACAGTGAGCAGTCTCTTGCTGCTTGAGGTATGACACATTCTAACAAGACGATGTAATGCTGGAAGCTGTCATTTTCCCTATGGGATCCGGTAAGCCATGTTTATTACGATCGTAAATAAGGGCTTCACAAGGGCTTATTAAGACTGTAGACTTTTTCTGGGCTAAATCGATTCATTATTAACACATATTTAGCCTTGAGGAATCATTTTATTTGGGTATTTTGATATAATAATATCGGCAGGCACTGTTTTAGACACCTTATTCTTTAGGGGCTTTCCCAAAGCATAGGCAGAGCCTCATTTTCGCGCCGGTGTTGCGCACTTGTTTTTGAGAGGCATGGCATGCAGTCGCATGTGAGAGGAGCTCTGATACTTAGAAAAGACTTTCTGAAGGCGTCATTTGGTATCGTATTCCCCTTTGGGCTTGGTTGGGTCTCAGCAAAGCAGATACCAGGGACTGTAAAGGGGTTAAAGTTCAAAACGGCTCCGGTTCCGTTATTTTAAGGGTTAAAGCTTCCAAATTTGGTGTGCAATACTTTTAAGGCTTTAAGACACTGTGGTGAAAATTTGGTGAATTTTGAACAATTCCTTCATGTTTTTTCGCAATTTCTTCTGCTAGAAGAGTTTCAGAATTATCTGCTCTGCAGTGTTCTCCTCCTTATCTGGTGTTCCATGCAGATAAGGTGGTTTTACGTACTAAACCTGGTTTTCTTCCAAAAGTTGTTTCTAACAAAAACATTAACCAGGAGATTATCGTACCTTCTCTGTGTCCGAAACCAGTTTCAAAGAAGGAACGTTTGTTGCACAATTTGGATGTTGTTCGCGCTCTAAAATTCTATTTAGAAGCTACAAAGGATTTTAGACAAACATCTTCCTTGTTTGTTGTTTATTCCGGTAAAAGGAGAGGTCAAAAAGCAACTTCTACCTCTCTCTCTTTTTGGATTAAAAGCATCATCAGATTGGCTTACGAGACTGCCGGACGGCAGCCTCCCGAAAGAATCACAGCTCATTCCACTAGGGCTGTGGCTTCCACATGGGCCTTCAAGAACGAGGCTTCTGTTGATCAGATATGTAGGGCAGCGACTTGGTCTTCACTGCACACTTTTACCAAATTTTACAAGTTTGATACTTTTGCTTCTTCTGAGGCTATTTTTGGGAGAAAGGTTTTGCAAACCGTGGTGCCTTCCATTTAGGTGACCTGATTTGCTCCCTCCCTTCATCCGTGTCCTAAAGCTTTGGTATTGGTTCCCACAAGTAAGGATGACGCCGTGGACCGGACACACCTATGTTGGAGAAAACAGAATTTATGTTTACCTGATAAATTACTTTCTCCAACGGTGTGTCCGGTCCACGGCCCGCCCTGGTTTTTTTAATCAGGTCTGATAATTTATTTTCTTTAACTACAGTCACCACGGTACCATATGGTTTCTCCTATGCAAATATTCCTCCTTAACGTCGGTCGAATGACTGGGGTAGGCGGAGCCTAGGAGGGATCATGTGACCAGCTTTGCTGGGCTCTTTGCCATTTCCTGTTGGGGAAGAGAATATCCCACAAGTAAGGATGACGCCGTGGACCGGACACACCGTTGGAGAAAGTAATTTATCAGGTAAACATAAATTCTGTTTTTGTAGCGTCTTATTTGCTAAAGGAGCACAATTTAATCAGTTTCTCTATGTGAGAGATACTTGTACAAATATGACCCAAGACTGTTGCTACTGCAATTGGAACTATGAGTTTACCAATTGTCATACAAACTGAGGCTACAAAACCTGCAAGGTTGATATGTGAGGATGGTTTCTAATAACTAGGCACAATGAGAAAGATTAGTGAACGGTATACAGTGACAATGATTTGTGATAAATACATTACAGAATTAAATACATTACAGAATTAAATACATTACAGATTAAACAAAACTAGTACAGAAGGAGGAGGACCCTGCTCCAAATAGCTTAGGAAATGTTTCAATTTGAGGTACTACTGAAGCACCTAAACATTTGAAAGTTCCTTTATTTAATGTTATTTATTGAATGTTGACATAATCTATTTTAGGAGCTAGAAGTGCCATCTGGAAATATGTGAGAAAAATATTTTTGAACAATATACAATTCAATTTAAGGTAAAAGCAGTGTTTTTGTGGGGCACGTGTGCATTGTCTAAGAAGCTTGGTCCTGATACATTTATATGGGCTATTAATGTTCCCTAATCCTAAATTAGTCACGCTACTACTCTTCAAAAGAAGTTCTATTGCTTGCCAATGAGAAGGGCTGATATCTCACATATCCTTTTAGAAATTATTCAAGTGTGTAGAGATACATACGTTTAACAGCCATTTTCGATTGCCTTGTAATTACAAGACATGTTTGTTGTGTTACAATAGAATCATATTTCAAGTCTTCATTTTTTTAAACACACATTAACAACTTTTTACTGCAGCCATTTTTTAATAGCCAAACTCCACCCACCATTTGTTTGGAGGAGCCAATCCGGGCTTTAGTCCACAGACAACAAGGCTAGGCAATGTCTTAGAGTTACTAAAAAGTGCATTGTTTTGCAGTTGTAATTAGATAAATCCAATTAGAGACATATATGTAGCACAGTTAGTCAGCAGGGTGAATTTCAAGTTCTTAGAATAAGAAATTACTCAAGAGCAATCCTGACTGATATTACAACAGAGGGTCAGAGAGACTTTTTCTAGATATTGTAGATATTAAAGGAACATTAAACACTTAGGGCCAGATTATGAGTGGAGCACTATTTAACTCTCCCGCTCGAGCATTAACTGCGTTAGAAATTTGTTTTTTGTGCTTGTCGGGTTGCATTCATTTTATGAGTTGAAAGTAAATTGTATTCCCTTGCATGCTGACCCAACGAGCCCCAAAAAACGAACTTAGAATATTGTGTACGTGTTCACATATTCCCCTATAGAAGTCAATGGAGAAATATGAATATTTCACATTCCAATGTTCTTCACATACAAGAATATGTTCTATTTATTCATAAATAAATATTTCTACATATATCTTTTTTTGGTAAAAAAATAAATATTTATATATATATATATATATATATATACATGATTATATATATATATATATATATATATATATATATATATATATATATATATATATATATATATATATATATATATCTAAAGATACATGGAACATATTTTGTTTTGTGTAGAACATTGGAATGTTGATATTGGGATATGAAACCCAATTTAAAAATTGGCTTTCATATCCCTTTAAGATGCAGCAAAAGTCGTAACAAAATTCTTCAGCAAAAATCGTATTTTATCAAAAATTTAAAATTTGTTTGTAAATTACATAAAAATAAATTGTATTAAATATGCACAGCATAAATCGTAATTTAAGTACACTGGATGTGCAAAAAAACCCATAAGCATTCGTACTTATAAGTACAAAATACAAAACATAATTGTTGTTTTCTTGTGCAAAATGAGCTGAACATGTGGGTTCCAGGAGGGGTGTATATAAAATGAAATTCGAAAATAGAAGTAATTGTATGATGCTTTACGCAGAGATCAGCGTAATGTCATTTATATTAGCTGCAGGATTTCATTTTTAAAGTCCCCCCCCCCCTTCCTGTTCCCTGCTAACTTCACTCTATGAAGCAAAGTGTCCTTTAACAACAAGCTCCATTACTTTATATAGGAGCCGTCACACCACTCTCAGGGACAGTCCCTTTTTTTTTTTACAATAATTCCACCATGGCAGCCCCTGGGAGAGTGAGCGTGAAAAACCACGTCTAATCTGAAGAGCTTTAGAGAATCGACCCTTAGCTAGAGACTGATTAAAAGGCTGTAAATCGGTAGACAAATCTGCTGCAAACCATGCAGAATGGTGAGGTGAGTTTACCTAATATAGCCATATAAATCTAGTTTGCCTAATATAACTATAAAATGACTAAGATGACAGGGACAACGTTTTCTTGCTTTGCTGGTCTGTTTACTGTCTACGTTTTGGGGAAAATTTGTTTTTTTGTTCCTTAGTATCATTGAACTATTTGTCTCACAAGGAAGAGAGAACACATAATTCAGTCCCTGGGAAGATGCAGTTTGGGAGTAATTGGGAACCTGATTTGATCCCATTTAATTACTAGCTCAGATTATGCTGTGTTAAACCATAGAAAGGAAGTTTGGTGATAAAACTGACATTTATTTCTTTAGCTACTGCCTAATATTTTTTTGTCCTTCTTTTGTTTCTCTCCTAAGAGCAAACAACTCACAGACAATACCCTAGACTGCTATATAAAAAGGAGTGGGACAAAAGATCTCTTTATTTTATTGTACAGTTGCTCTCTGACTAAATAACTCTCATAGTTATAGACTGAGTAAACCGTCTGTACTACCCCCTCACAAATCACACAACATCTTTTTTGTTATATTTAAAAAAAAAAAAAAGAAATTTAAAATCTCTTACTATATCTCTATTTATTGAAATGTGGCTGCTCTCAAGACTGCGCCAAGATTAGATTTAACACAAGACCATTGTCATTAATGCTCATCTTCCCCAGACTACACATGTGCTCAGGGAGTGCCCAAGTCTGTGAGATGTTTGGCACAAAATCTTTGCATTTACTGAAAATTATAATGCCAGTGGCATTTTTCAATAACAATTGTTTGGTTGAGAAAATGAAATACTAATACAGAAAAAAGACAAGGTTGTCTTCCTACTATATTATTTTATTTGAAAATAATAAAAATAAAATGTTCCCCCTTCTTACAGTGGAGTGGTACCTGGCCTTAAAGACATATAAAACAGCCAGTTTCATTGTTGTCATTAAAATAACTAAATAGGGGCTTATACTTAATATAACTTATTACAATATGTATTATTCATCAGTTTTAAAGGGTTTGCCGTTTTTGTTTTTTCTTTATTATATTATTATTATATACATGTCAGATATCGCCAGAGATATACATATACTGTACATCTTTAGTCCTTTCTTGTTCACTTTTCAGTGTAGACATTGCTCAAACGAAACACAACAAAAATAACTGGAGGTAAACATAGTGGCCTAGATGACGAGTGGAGCGTAAATTGAACTTTTGCTAGCACAATATTTGTGCTCCACTCAGTAATACCAGCGCAATGCAAATGTGTGCTGGTATTACAAGTTAAGCACAATGAGAATGCAACCTCACGTTCGCATTGCCTGGAAGCATTACGCTCACAAGAGTGCACTTCCATAGGCTCCAATGGGAGCCTCATACTCATGCTGTGAGACACGGCAAAGAACTAAACGCAGCACAGGGGGTAAGTAGCACAGCATTGGGCAGAAAATTTTAAATATATATGAATATATACATATATATTTATATGTTTATATGTGTATATACATATATATTAACAGTATAAACATAGTCCCCATAGACCGCAATGTAAAGGCACTTTTCAATACCGTTTTATTTATTTCTAACACCCCACATCCCCTCACTTTAACCCCTTGTAACTGCTTTGTGTGGTTTGTTTATTAAAAAATAAAGATGCTACTATTTTTTATTTTATTTTATGAAGGGAACTATACACTTTATTTTGGCGGCAGTTGGAGGACATTATTTAATTAACACGAGGTCTGACCTCTGGTTAGTTTTGCTTAGTTCAAAGTGCTACCTCAAGCAAATTTGCGACTTTTCAGGCGCAAGTTAAATTAGCACTTTACTTGTTATCTAGCCCAATACGTTTTAATTTTTAGCTTCATGGTGCGGGTCTATTACTTCCTGCCACAGTCCCAAAAGGCGACTGTGGTCTCCACAGGAAGGAGAAGGAGCAGCTAGGAGACACATGAACTAGCTCCAGTCAGTTTTTTGCACATGCTCACTGCTCAGTAGAGGAGTTTTGCTGCAAAAATCATGTGACAGCAGAATGTAAATTTTATAATTGTAGCTCCCTTATGTCACGAGAGACAGTGGCCAGGGATAGGCACTACCAAGACTGTGGTGGACATTTTCCAAAATACAGACCTTAGTGAAGGACATTAAGGTATATTTCAAATTAAAGACATCAAAAAACACTCTATTTACCGAGAGGGTAGTGGATGCATCGTGGAAAAGCCATCCAGCAGAAGTGGTAGAGACAGGGAAGGAGTTTAAAAATGCATGGGATGGGGGAACGGTCGCACAATACTATAGCTCCGGCTATATTTTACAATTACCTACTTATTTGACCGTCCAGCTCGGTTTAAATCGGATAAAATGAGGATCTACTAGTCCATAGTACTGGAGTGCACAGCTCAGGAAGTAAGCGACAATGCCGACAGAGGATAAGCACATTATTCTATGGAGCCCTGCACTGAGTCTGCCGAGGAACGCCCATTCTCCACTCCACGTGGAGACATAATGATGGAACTAACTAGCTGTGAGATCACACTGCTAGACGTCATACATAACCAGTTTCTAGAACTGAAACAGGGATTAATCTTAGTAGTTACTGTACATGCTGCTGACCCCATGATAGAAGCTGGACGACGCGAGACACAGATATGGGAGCCGGTTCCAGAATCTACTGTGCGGCTTAAGACTGCTGAGACTAATGGAACCCGGGCAGCAGTGGAGGAGACAGTAGCGGAGGTTAAATTAACCAAAGATCTAGAACCTATATTGCCTTCTGATGTCCCCGCTACCCTATTCGATGGTGGAATGACGCTGCTACACAGAACATACCATTGAGGCTTCCTGACAGCCTTGGACAAGGACCTAGCCCTGAAGCGGCAATGGGAAACTACACATATGTCAGCATCTGCCAGCCAAACCCCTTTAATGATGAGCTGTGCTCTGGAGCTTACGGCAACATGGGTAGGAGAGGGCGGAGAGCCAATAAAGGAGAAGGCCCATGTAGCTAGCCACACTGACAGTAGATCGGGAGGCAGCAAGACTCCCCGAGATGTTCAGCTAAGGGTAGACGCAACCCGTGAGAAACCGAGCGATAAGAGGGGTTCCCCGGCAAACAATGATGGGGGACTATTCCGGAAGCTCGGTGGACATATGGGCCTAGCCCCGAAGTTATGGGAGTATCTTCTACAAGCAAGCCCCTTTCCACAGCATTGCTCCCTGGTCAAATCTCACAAACCAGCCTTGTTCTATCCAGCTGACTGTACATACTCTGTAGTGACTTTACCCACACACGCTTCACAAAAGCCCTGTAAAGCAGGAGTGGGTTAATTTATACCATTGACGCTGGTCTACCTACATTGCATGGCAGGCTGCTTATAAACAACATGTATGTTGGTTCAATACGTTACTCTCTACATAATAATGTTATTTCTACCACTTAACTTTACTGGACTTTGAATCCCGCTAGGGATACGTGCAAATAGGCAGGCTCCATAATCAGCCCTGATGGGAGAATAGCATATTGTGAAATGGGCTACTCATGATAGGAACCTTTAGGTTCTAAAGCTGTTACATTGTTTATTTACTTGTTCATATAGATATTATGTACTGTGTGTGGCCAATTGTGTTTAATTATTGGTATATAGGACCTTAATTCAGAACATTGTCACCCTGGCTTTCTAAATAAAGTTAAGTGCTTCAAATTGTTTCTTTATTTTTGCATTCAGTGCTCCTACTTCTAAGCAACTGCAGTGTATTGTGTGATGGTTACTCCAATGTTTTCGTACTCTTTGTATATGATAACTGGTTGCACAATCTATTTTTGTGAACAATCTTTGTTTCCCTCTACTTCATACTAGAAACTATGTGGCCAGATTAATAAGTGAAGATAACAGGTTAACCAACAGCGCTCTTTTTTTTTTATATTTTTTAAAGCCATGTTGTAGCAGAGTTTTCAGACCATTTGTAGATTTAAAATGATAGTGGTGGTCACTACCCTATGGCCTCTGCCTCTAAATAGGACTTAGGTACTTATGTGTTCTTAAACTATATACTCCTCCCTGACCCCATATACAGTCTCATCTGAGTTACAGGTTTATTCCTAGGGTAAACTATGCTATTACCTGGATTGTGTCCATAGCAAATACTACTTCAGGTTGGCATTGAGTTGTACATAGTTTGGTAGTCTTGATTCATTTTACATATATAACAGGTTGTCTACGGCTGGGACAGCATAAAGTAATTGTATTGCACAATGCAACCAAACTTACTTTTCAGACCCTTTATTGCCTAATACTATCCAGGATTTAGATATGGACCTAGTGTTGGTTCATCTTGGGAATAACAAACATATTTTATGGAGGTCTTCTCAGGTCACTATGGCCTAGATTTGGAGTTTGGCGGTAGATGGGCTGTTAACGCTACGCAGGCTTTTTTCTGGCCGCACCATAAAATTAACTCTGGTATCGAGAGTCCAAAAAAATGCTGCGTTAGGCTCCAAAAAAGGAGCGTAGAGCATTTTTACCGCAAATGCAACTCTCGATACCAGAGTTGCTTACGGACGCGGCCAGCCTCAAAAACGTGCTCGTACACGATTCTCCCATAGGAAACAATGGGGCTGTTTGAGCTGAAAAAAAACCTAACACCTGCAAAAAAGCAGCGTTCAGCTCCTAACGCAGCCCCATTGTTTCCTATGGGGAAACACTTCCTACGTCTGCACCTAACACTCTAACATGTACCCCGAGTCTAAACACCCCTACCCTTACACTTATTAACCCCTAATCTGCCGCCCCCGCTATCGCTGACCCCTGCATTATATTATTAACCCCTAATCTTCCGCTCCGTAAACCGCCGCTACCTACATTATACCTATGTACCCCTAATCTGCTGCCCCTAACACTGCCGACCCCTATATTATATTTATTAACCCCTAACCTGCCCCCCACAACGTCGCCGCCAGCTACTTACAATAATTAACCCCTAATCTGCCGACCGCAAAGCGCCGCCACCTACGTTATCCTTATGTACCCCTAATCTGCTGCCCCTAACACCGCCGACCCCTATATTATATTTATTAACCCCTAATCTGCCCCCCTCAACGTCGCCGACACCTGCCTACACTTATTAACCCCTAATCTGCCGAGCGGACCTGAGCGCTACTATAATAAAGTTATTAACCCCTAATCCGCCTCACTAACCCTATCATAAATAGTATTAACCCCTAATCTGCCCTCCCTAACATCGCCGACACCTAACTTCAATTATTAACCCCTAATCTGACGACCGGAGCTCATCGCTACTATAATTAATGGATTAACCCCTAAAGCTACGTCTAACCCTAACACTAACACCCCCCTAACTTAAATATAATTTACATCTAACGAAATTAATTAACTCTTATTAAATAAATTATTCCTATTTAAAGCTAAATACTTACCTGTAAAAAAAATCCTAATATAGCTACAATATAAATTATAATTACATTGTAGCTATTTTAGGATTAATATTTATTTTACAGGCAACTTGGTAATTATTTTAACTAGGTACAATAGCTATTAAATAGTTAAGAACTATTTAATAGTTACCTAGTTAAAATAATAACAAAATTACCTGTAAAATAAGTCCTAACCTAAGTTATAACACTACACTATCAATAAATTAATTAAATAAAATACCTACAATTACCTACAATAAAACCTAACACTACAATATCAATAAATAAATTAAATACAATTTCTACAAATAACTACAATGTTCCGATTAGCCAATAGAATGCGAGCTCAATCTGATTGGCTGATTGGATCAGCCAATCGGATTGAACTTGATTCTGATTGGCTGATTCCATCAGCCAATCAGAATATTCCTACCTTAATTCCGATTGGCTGATAGAATCCTATCAGCCAATCGGAATTCGAGGGACGCCATCTTGGATGACGTCCCTTAAAGGAACCGTCATTCGTCGGGAGACGCCGGAAGAAGAGGATGGATCCGCGTCGGCTGCTTCAACATGGACCCGCTCCGCACCAGATGGAAGAAGATCGAAGATGCCGCTTGGATGAAGATGTTTGCCGGTCCGGATGTCCTCTTCTTGCCGGATAGGAGGAAGACTTTGGACCCTCTTCTGGACTTCTTCAGTGGATGTCTAGCCCCCGCTTGGGTTGGATGAAGATATCGGAGCCAGGACGGATCGGTGAACCTGGTATGGTGAAGATAAGGTAGGAAAATCTTCAGGGGCTTAGTGTTAGGTTTATTTAAGGGGGGTTTGGGTTAGATTAGGGGTATGTGGGTGGTGGGTTGTAATGTTGGGGGGGGGGTATTGTATGTTTTTTTTTACAGGCAAAAGAGCTGATTTTCTTGGGGCATGCCCCGCAAAGGGCCCTGTTCAGGGCTGGTAAGGTAAAAGAGCTTTTAAATTTATTAATTTAGAATAGGGTAGGGCATTTTTTTATTTTGGGGGTCTTTGTTATTTTATTAGGGGGCTTAGAGTAGGTGTAATTAGTTTAAAATTGTTGTAATATTTTTCTTATGTTTGTAAATATTTTTTTATTTTTTGTAACTTAGTTCTTTTTTATTTTTTGTACTTTAGTTAGTTTATGTAATTGTAGTTATTTGTAGAAATTGTATTTAATTTATTTATTGATAGTGTCGTGTTAGGTTTTATTGTAGGTAATTGTAGGTATTTTATTTAATTAATTTATTGATAGAGTAGTGTTAGGTTTAATTATAACTTAGGTTAGGACTTATTTTACAGGTAATTTTGTTATTATTTTAACTAGGTAACTATTAAATAGTTCTTAACTATTTAATAGCTATTGTACCTAGTTAAAATAATTACCAAGTTGCCTGTAAAATAAATATTAATCCTAAAATAGCTACAATGTAATTATAATTTATATTGTAGCTATATTAGGATTTTTTTTACAGGTAAGTATTTAGCTTTAAATAGGAATAATTTATTTAATAAGAGTTAATTAATTTCGTTAGATTAAAATTATATTTAATTTAGGGGGGTGTTAGTGTTAGGGTTAGACTTAGCTTTAGGGGTTAATACATTTATTAGAATAGCGGTGAGCTCCTGTCGTCAGATTAGGGGTTAATAATTGAAGTTAGGTGTCGGCGATGTTAGGGAGGGCAGATTAGGGGTTAATACTATTTATGATAGGGTTAGTGAGGCGGATTAGGGGTTAATAACTTTATTATAGTAGCGCTCAGGTCTGCTCGGCAGATTAGGGGTTAATAAGTGTAGGCAGGTGGAGGCGACGTTGTGGGGGGCAGGTTAGGGGTTAATAAATATAATATAGGGGTCGGCGGTGTTAGGGGCAGCAGATTAGGGGTACATAAGGATAACGTAGGTGGCGGTCGGCAGATTAGGGGTTAAAAAAATTTAATAGAGTGTCGGCGATGTGGGGGGACCTCAGTTTAGGGGTACATAGGTAGTTTATGGGTGTTAGTGTACTTTAGGGTACAGTAGTTAAGAGCTTTATGAACCGGCGTTAGCCCAGAAAGCTCTTAACTCCTGCTTTTTTTCGGCGGCTGGAGTTTTGTCGTTAGAGCTCTAACGCTCACTTCAGAAACGACTCTAAATACCGGCGTTAGAAAGATCCCATTGAAAAGATAGGATACGCAATTGACGTAAGGGGATCTGCGGTATGGAAAAGTCGCGGCTGAAAAGTGAGCGTTAGACCCTTTAATCACTGACTCCAAATACCGGCGGTAGCCTAAAACCAGCGTTAGGAGCCTCTAACGCTGGTTTTGACGGCTACCGCCAAACTCTAAATCTAGGCCTAAATTTCTTGGCGTAGGGTCTATTATTGAGTGTACATTTACATACATGCATTTTAAACTATCCCAGTTCTCTTATTCACTAATGGGCATAAGTAATCGATTATACTGACCACTTGTAGACTTGACTCATCAATGCAAATATTAAGATCTCTTAGAGACCATATTATTCTATTATATATAAACTATGGTAGCAATGTATGTAGGGAAGTTAAAACTGTAATTATCCTGTATTATACTGTTAGGATAAGATAAACTAAGGTCTATTACACGATGAAAGTATTATTGTATGCAGATGATCTGCTTTTAGTCTGCAAGAATACACCACAGACTATTCCATTAATCCAATATATGTTAGCTGAATTTAGTTCTATCTCAGGCTATAAAATAAATTTCGAAAAAAGTGAACTTATGTGGGTAAATAAATTAAGGGCAAGTTGTCAATCTCACCCTTTTAAAATAGTAGAATCCTTTAGATATTTAGGTATTATGCTGCACAAAAATCCACAAAAATGGTATAATTTAAATTTCCCTCCAATTCTAGAGAAGGCAAAGAAAGATCTTGAGCTTTGGGCCTCTTTTCCTCTATCTATCTCCGCTCTAATCAATTTAATTAAATCAATTGTTTTACCACATATTTTATATCCATTACAGAATCTACCTCTGTTGCTTACTAATAGAGATATACAGGGCTTTCAAAGATCTGTATCCAGGTTTATATGGGGAGGGAAAAAACCTTGTATCTCCTTAAACAAACTAATGCAGAAGTGCAACGCAGCAGGCTTAGCACTTCCCAATCTCCGATTTTATAATCTAGCTACTTTAGTTAAAATAGCGCTCGATTGGATTACGGACTCTAATAATTTTGCAACTATTGATCTAGAAAGTTTTCTTATACAACCTTTTGCTTTAAAAGCTATGTTACATTGTACCTTAAAGTTTCTTACATCTAAGGTTAGATCAATGATTACAATTAAAAATATTGTTATAGCTTGGCAAAGGTTCTGTAATATTTTGCAAATTGAACCACATTTTTCAAAATTCTTACCCATAATTGGGAATCCAGACTTCAGACCAGGGACTCAATATAAAATGTTTAGAGTATGGGAAGAGAAGGGGCTTATTAATGTAATTCAAGCGCTTAATGAAAATATGGAAATGCTTCCACGAGAGGCTCTCTTTAATCAATATGGCTTGGATAGGAATAATGACTTTGCTTATCTCCAGCTGTCCCATTTTTACTACAAACAGAGTTCCTCCGTGGACGCGATGGATAAATGGGTAGACCTTAACATCTGTATTAATAAATTCAGAATTGGTAATACATCTATCTCTCTATTATATGATCTCTTGTTAGCTAAACAAAGCTTGCCTGTGTTAGAGAATTTATGCAATAGTTGGATAAAGATATTTCCTGGGTGCGAGGCGGACACCATTAAGTATAGTTTTGATTCCTTGGATAAATGTGTTATCCCTACAAGCTGGAAAGAATCACATTTTAAACTTGTTAATAATTATTATCTGACACCTTTTAAGATGTCACGTTTTTTTCCTAACCAGTCTTTTGTTTGTAATCGCTGCCGGTATCCTAAGGCCGACATACTACATATCTTTTGGCTCTGTCCTAAAATATTTCAGTTATGGCAAAAAATACAGTACTGGATTACTCAGATATTTAAAGAACCATTGCAAATATCTCCAGAGCAGATATTTTTCTTAGAATTATCAAAGGATATGACAGTGCATTTTCAGTACGTGGTTAAAATTTCTATATTAATAGCAAGATTCCTTATTATTAAAAATTGGTTGGCCCATACAGCGCCCTTTATGGGGGCATTCCTCAAAGAGATTCAAACACATATAATATTTGAGTCTTTTTACAAAAGACTAGCTTCCGAGAAAAAAATAGCAAAATTTATTTATACGTGGTTACCAATAATTAAATCTTACCCGCTTGTTATACAAAAAAATATTCTTAACCCATTTCTTAGCTCCAAATGCTTTGCAGATTTGGTAGTCTTGAATGAATTCCCACCGATTTGGGTGTCAAATTTTAGAGAGGTGGGCTAGGGGATGGTAGGTGGTGGGGGGGGGATGCTGAGGGAGAGGAGGGAAGAAATATTTTTTATTTTTTTTGTCTGCTTGTTTTGTCTTGTTTTGCCCAGTTTTGTATTGTTTTGTTGTGTTTTGTATTGTTTTGTTGTGTATTGTTTTGTTGTGTTTTGTTTGTATGCTGGGTGTCTTGTCTTGTGCTGTTGTGTTGTATCTGTTTTATTAACTAGAAAATATCTCAACCTGTATTGTGGAAGGTCACGTAGCATTTATAATTATATAAAAGGGTTTAAATTTTGACATGTAGACAAATATGTTTCATGTTATTTTTGCAAGATATGTATTGAAACTATATTGGTGTTTTATTTTTTTATTTTTTTCCCCTGTCATTACATTGTTGACCTCCTTATTTAATGATAATTGTAAATGATCTTTGTGTGAGAATAAATAAAGTCTTTAAAAAAAAAAAAAGGTCTATTATTGAGTACATATTTACACATATACATCTGGTTTAAATTTTACTAGGTCCCTTATGCTCTTACGGGCAGTGATCCCATCTTTGTTAACCCTATTTATACCTATGCTTCCTCAAAGTGTTAGCTATCTGGCTATGCCTAAACCGTGGTATATTAATGGTAACAAAGTAATAATTCTTTATAGTCAGAGCCTAAATGGCTATTATTTATATGTGATATTTGATGTTCGCATTTGGTAGTGCCAACCCATTCCCCCCATACCCTGCCTATGGTTACGTCATTCATAGTCACATGGGCTCCTACAGCACATATTCGCCAGCTTCCCTCCCCCATACCTCGCTTATTTGTTAAGCACAGGAAAATATATCCTTGGAAATCCTATCTTCTTTGTTTCCATATCCCCACTAACATCCCCCTGTAAAACTGTATCAGTTGCCTAATTATAAGGGGATATATGACCATCTCTATAAGTAAAAAATAAATGAGGTGCCACATAATTGGCTTATCTTTCCATATGAACCTATATACTTTGAGATAATCCTTCTCCCTAGTATTGTACATTACTCTGTAATAGTGTTTATGGGACGCTATATTTTACAGTATGTATGTTATTTTGTAATATTTGCGCATTTTGTTACATGATAAGCTGTAGAAATGTCATACACTGATTGTACGTTGTTTCACCTCAATAAAAATTATTTTAATTTAAAAAAAAAAAAAAATGCATAGGATAAGCATAATGCTATGCTAGATCAGTCTCTCACACACATACACACACACACACTCGATTGCACGGTATCACATCCTCACAGTCTGACACCCACACCCCCTTACACACTATCACACATACCTTCATAGTCTCTCACACACACACATTCAATTACAAACTATCACACACACCCTCACAGTCTCATACACACACCCACACTCTTACACATACCTTTAGTCACACAAATACACTTTTGCAGTCTTACACTGTCACACACACTCTCACAGTCTCACACTCTGTTTCACTCTTTTGCACACTGTCACACACACTGTCTCACAGCCTCAGCGTTTCACAAACACTCTTAGGGGTCTATTTATGAAGCAGCGGATGCTGCTTCCGACCCTCTCCGCTTCAGTTCCGTCTGAAGCGGGAGTTAAGAAGCAGCGGTCCTAAGACCGCTGCTCCTTAACTTATCCGCCACCTGTGAGGTGGCGGACAGTAATCAGCCCGATCGAATACCATCGGGTTGATTGACACCCCCTGCTAGCAGCCGATTGGCTGCAAATATGCAGGGGGCGGCATTGCACCAACAGTTCACCAGAACTGCTGGTGCAATGATAAATGCCGACAACGTATGCTGTCGGCATTTATCGATGTGCGGCAGACATGATTTGCTATAGCGGATCATTTCTGTCCGCAGATTCATAAATAGATCCCTTGCTCACTGTCACACACACTCACAGTCTCACACTGGGTCCTCCCTCCACACCGCAAAACGGTTGGTGGACACTGCAAGGGCCAGTCATGGACACCAGTGTCCGTGTATGGACACCTTCCCTATCCCTGTTAGTGGCTACACTGTCAAAGTGCCCTTTGACAATAAAACAAGTAAATCATAATATATTTCTTAATGTTTACTTTGATTTAGAATGTGCTGCAGCTGCTCAGAGCACCAGTGGGGCTTGTATCATGTCAGCAATTAACAAATGGAGTCATTACCAGATGGTACAAGCACCGTGCACGGTGCATACTTAGATACACATTTGAAACAGCTATAGCTTTTATTATAAGCATTTTTTGCTAATACGTGTATATTACAAACATGCTTCTATACAAATCTGAACTGAATCCATGTATATTCCAATTTTGACTGGAATGTCCCTTTAACCAAAAAAGCCAAATATGTTACTATAGAAACCTCTGTCAAAACAAACACCATTGTGGCAATGTATTTTGATATCACATTAAAATGCAAAAAAAAAACTCACCAGAAAAAGATTAAATAACCATATTAAGAACCTCAAACAATTAATCTGTTACACACAATCCAAACTGCTAGTAGCAAATTGTCATTATGATAAAAAATATTGAGTCATTGATATAGAACAACACACGTTACTGTAAATACCATCAGGAATACTATGGAAAAATGCTTTGTGTACCACTCTCTACTATAAAGGTTTGTTACTCCCAATACTAATTAGAGTTTGCACTGCCCTTTAAAATCTGGAGGAAGGAACAGATTTCAAACAATCCTCTAACCCAGTTGTATGAATGGTGGGAACTGTTCAGAATGTTTACATTTAGGGCTAGATTACAAGTGACACTGTATTTGTTTTTTCCGCAATCGTGAAAACTCCGCTAGAGTTAATATTTTTGTGCTAGTCAGTTTGCATTTCGTTTTAAGTTAAAAAAAAACTATTTTGCGCAAAAAAAAACTATAGAAATCAATGGAGAAAAAAAAGTATAAGAAAATAAAACACCTGAGATCGCGCAAACACCATCCTTTTTTCGCATTCCCCATAGAAGTTGATAGATTAAAAAAAAATCCACTCAAACAGCATATTATAATTAGAAAATGTGAAATATTTACAGTAAATACAAAGTTAAAATCTTTATTTAATATGAATATGGCATAAATATGTTTTATTATGTTTCCATCTACTTAAAGGGACACTAAACCCACATTTTCTCTTTAATGATTCAGATAGAGCATGCAATTTTAAGCAACTTTCTAATTTACTCCTATTATCAATTTTCTTCATTCTCTTGCTATCTTTATTTAAAAAAGCAGGAATGTAAAGCTTAAGAGCTGGCCCATTTTAGGTTGAGAACCTGGGTTATGCTTGCTTATTGGTTTGCTAAATGTATCCACCAATAAGCAAGCGCTGTCCAGGGTCTGAACCTAAAACCATTTGGCTCCTAAGCTTTAAATTCCTGCTTTTTAAATAAAGATAGCAAGAGAACGAAGAAACATTGATAGTAGGAGTGAATTAGAAAGTTGCTTAAAATTGCATGCTTAATCTGAATCGTCAAAGAAAAAAATTGGGTTTACGATCCCTTAAATGGCAAAGGGCTCTAATGCACTTATATATATGTCTATATGTGTGTACATACAGTATCTCACAAAAGTGAGTACACCCCTCACATTTTTGTAAATATTTTATAATCTCTTTTTATTTGACAACACCGAAGAAAATACACTTTGCTACAATGTAAAGTAGTGAGTGTACAGCTTTAATAACAGTGTAAATTTGCTGCCCCCTCAAAATAACTGAACACACAGCCATTAATGTCTAAACCCTTGGCAACAAAAGTGAGTACACCTCTAAGTTGAAATGTCCAAATTGGGCCCAATTAGCCATTTTCCCTCCCCGGTGTCATGTGACTCATTAGTGTTATAAGGTCTCAGGTGTAAATGGGGAGCAGGTGTGTTAAATTTGGTGTTATCGCTCTCACACTCTCTCATACTGGTCACTGGAAGTTCAACATGGCACCTCATGGCAAAGAACACTCTGAGGATCTGAAAAAAAGAATTGTTGCTCTACATAAGATGGCCTAGGCTATAAGAAGATTGCCAAGACCTTGAAACTGAGCTGCCGCACAGTGGGCAAGACCATACAGCGGTTTCACAGGACAGGTTCCACTCAGAACAGGCCTCGCCATAGTCGACCAAAGAAGTTAAGTGCTCGTGCTCAGCGTCATATCTAGAGGATGTCTTTGGGAAATAGACGTATGAGTGCTGCCAGCATTGCTGCAGAGGTTGAAGGGGTGGGGGGACAGCCTGTCAGTGCTCAGACCATACGCCGCACACTGCATCAAATTGGTCTGCATGACTGTCGTCCCAGAAGGAAGCCTCTTCTAAAGATGATGCTGAAGACAAGCAGAATAAGGACATGAAATACTGAAACCATGTCCTGTGGTCAGATGAGACCAAGATAAACTTATTTGGTTCAGATGGTGTCAAGCAAAATATTGACACTTTGGGCCCAATTTGGACATGTCCACTTAGGGATGTACTCTTGTTGTCAACGGTTTAGACATTAATGGCTGTGTGTTGAGTTATTTTGAAGGGGCAGCAAATTTACACTGTTATACAGGCTGTACACTCACTGCTTTACATTGTAGCAAAGTGTAATTTCTTCAGTGTTGTCACATGAAAAGATATAATAAAATATTTACAAAATGTGAGGTTTGTACTCACTTTTGTGAGATACTGTATATATTAATGTTTTTATATGTGTATATATGTATTGTAAAAACATATATACACATATAAATACATTAATATATATGTACACATATATAAACATATATACGTATATATATATATATATATATATATATATATACACATATATAAACATATATACGTATATATATATATATATATATATATATATATATATATATATATATATATATATATATAGTGTATATATATATATATATATATATATATTTTCCAACAAACTATAAGAGGAGAACAAGGGCCAAATAAATTAATGGACCTAAACATTAGAAAATAAAATTGTTATAGGGTCTGCACCATTGAACTTTTCATTTAGTTATTTATTTAATATCAGGCATACACACATTTATATTAGCCATTTGTTCTGTGCCCCTGTTGGTTTATATATATATATATATATATATATATATATATATATACATACACACACATACAAATACATCTTTAGCAAGGCATATCTATGTGTCTCAATCAGGGGCGTATTTAGGTTTTGTGCTGCCCTAGGCACTCAAAATTCTGCTCCCCACCCCACCCCAGGTTTAAGGCCTTTTTAAGACATAATATTTTTGGGGCAGGGAGTAAAAATTTAAAAAAATAATGTCTTTTTAAGTAGATGTTCACCAGGGCTTGCATTCACTCTGGTCACACACACACATATATGTATATATATATATATATATATATATATATATATATATATATATATATATATATATATATATATATATATATATATATATATATATATATATAAAACACTTATAATCTAGCCCTAAATGTATACAGTGATAATTTTATATATATATATATATATATATATATATATATATATATATATATATATATATATATATATATATATATATACCGTATATATACAGTCATAATGTGAAACTGAGCGGTTCTGTCACTCTTTACAAAAAACAAAACATAAGCCATCATAATGCTCAGCATTGTGCCTCTGCCAACCTCTTCTTGTCTATTGATTGTCATAATTTCATAAGTGCCAGTTTGTTTGTGTTCAGGTAACACATGGGGTTTATATTATAATGGTTTCTACAATTCTGTTACATTTAACTAAGCCACTAGTTGAAGAAAAACTGTGAGAAACAAAGGCAGAGGACATCAGGCCAGTTGGTCTGATGAGTCCAAATTTGAGATTTTTAGTTCCAAAAATTGCATCTCTGAGAATCACAGAAAAAGTAGAAGATTATGGATGTGTGGTTCCTCACATGAAGCTTGTAGATGAGGGTGTATGAACCTTTTCTCTTAATATTTAGCTTCTTAAACATTAAAAAGAAGCTTTCTTCTATGATATTTTCTTTGTATTATGTTCCCAAGTATTATGAAGGAACTTAGCATTATTTAGTAAATGAGTAAATGCTGCTATGGGTCCTTTTTGAAAACCTACCAACAAGGCCATGAGCAGTGACGGTTCTATTGGGGTACAAAATCACTCAATGTTTCCCTTTTCACCTTGATTGGGCTTGTTTAGCTGAGAATGAGGGTGAAAATATCCCCTCAGCTACACCCCCGAATCTCCAACTCCACCCAATACCACTCTGCCCAAAATAAGAGTCTGGGCATTGTTGGTGGATAGCACAGGGCAGCTCAGAAGAATGACTTAGTGGCCCAGTGGTTACATAGGGGCAGTCTATGGACACGGGTAGACTGTTTACAGCAGAATCGGGGCATTTCTGTATGGGGTTTAGATGTCTCCAATTTCACAAATTAATAGGGAAACTAAAGTTATTAGGGACAGCAGGAAGGAGCACCCACATTATGACAGAGCTGCAAAATGCCGGACATGCTGTTGCGCAATGTATGGTCAAATTAGAACTAATCACTAAGATGATTTAGTTGTTTTTTTATAGAAATTAAATCTCAATGACAATTTCACGCAATTTCTAACAGTTAGCACAAAAGTGGGTTCAGATAACTGGCCTTCTGTGTGGTGTCATTGACATTGAGTGTGACTTGTAGACAAACTATCTGATGTTGTGTATGTCTGTCTTTCAGCCAGATTCCCGAGCTAAGAGTCATGTGCCTTCTAAAATAAGTTACAAGTGATAAGAATGATTCCATAGAGACTGTGCCAATTCTTCATATGACTCTAATTTTCTGTTACAGTTAAAGGAGAAAAAGGTGATCAAGGAGAGAAAGGGGATCAAGGGCCTGCTGGTCCCAAAGGAGACAGTGGTGCTGGTGCAAGCTCAGCTATTGGCAGCAAAGGAGAAAAGGTTAGTTATAATCATAATATATATTTATAAAAACATCACTTGAAAGAGCTAAGCCAGTGATATAGTAAGAACCACTACTGAGAAGTTTACTGTCTATGTATATGGTAAACCCAGTTGCTCAGAATATAACTTACCATGTATATTTAGTTTTTAGCAGGAACTTGCTTGCCTAGTTTCACAAAACCTTGCAAAGCCTTTACTTTTTTTTATTTATAAAAGTCTGAGATGTCATTGGTCATCATGAATTTAATGAGCTCAATGAATTCCCAGAGTGCGAGAAGATGAAAGTCACCAAGTGCATCTAATGTTTTCATCTGTACAATTTTTAATCTATGCCACTGAGTCTAGTGTAGACTTATTTATTTCCCTGAACCTAGTACTTACACAAGTGTATCAATACTGAAACAATGTTTAAAATGTGTGTTTATGATGTTTTTCCAGGGTGATAAGGGAGAATTTGGCTTGAAGGTGAGTGCCCACACATAGCTTATGTTGTTTTAGATGTGCTTTGTCTTTGGATTTATATTATAAAACCTTGGTTCTTTTCTTTTAGGGAAGTGCAGGATTTGGATATCCAGGGCCAAAGGGTCAAAAGGGAGACCCTGGTATTCAAGGTCCTCCCGGGCCATCAGGGCCAGCTGTACTGCAGAAAACTGATGGATCTAGTGTGCAACAGGTCTCTGGGCCACCAGGTCCCAGAGGGTCACCAGGGCCACCAGGAAAAGATGGAGAACCAGTAAGTCTTTTGTGTGACCTATGAGAACCATAGATCAGAAGAAGTCCAACCTTTTCACATAAGTGGAAACAATGTTTTTTTCTTTAAATTAAATAAATCTTCACAAACTGAAAATCAGAAGATATTAAATGTTAGATGTTTCATGTACATGAGTCAACATTTATAGAGACATCTCGGCCAAATATTAAATCTAAACATCTTACTGACAAATTGAACACATAAAATGTCTCTTCCTTCTGTTATTTTTAGGGTGATCCTGGAGAAGATGGAAAAACTGTAAGTCTCTCTCATATTAATTAACTGTGTTGTTTACCATATAGCTACTCTCTATCTTTTATCTATTCTTTGCTATAAATCACACTTATTCTCTTATTTACATTATTTAGACCCCTTACACTATGTAATATAGAGTTTTTTATTTACAATTTTACAGTATGAATTGTTTGCAAAACAAGGTATATATTAATCTGCTATGTTTCAGGCAATATTATAAAAGATGCTTGGCAAATACTAGAATTATAGCTGGACCTTATCATGCATGATAGATAAGCAGGAAAATCATGGACTACATAGGACATATGATTACAAGAAATGTATCCACGCGTTCTATGCTCTGCTTTGCAGAAGCTTCCTCTTGTTTTGACCTGTTAGCTTATCTTTCTAGATAAAATTATTAATTACTCTTTTTTTCTGTATGCTTTCCTTATGAAAAACTAACTTGCTTACAAAACAACCAAGTAGTGGAGATGATGGGAGTGAGAGATATTAAACACAAACTTAAAGGGAAATTTTACTCAAAAATGTCCTCCCCTTTAATTTGTTCCTGATCCACTTTAACTGCTGGAGTGTATTAAATATTTTACAAGTGTTTCCTTTACCCTTATATTGGCATTTGAAATAGTTTATTTAGCCTGTGGTATTCCCAACTACCTTTATTATGAAAGTTTCTGGCCTTAGATTCAAGCTATAGATAATCTGTGTAAACACAACCAGCAGAAGAGATAAGGGTATAGAAGAGATAAGGTAATAAAATGTTAATTTTCCATTGTTCTCTTCAAGTATTAGTATTTGGTTTACAGACAGATATAAGATAAAGAAGCAGGTATATGTACACAATGTGATAAAGTAATGAGATATGCTTATAACTACAAGTTAAACCCATTTTATTAGGTTGTGGTTTCAAAACACAAAACCAGATAATTCATATACACAAATAAACCTTAAAAAGCAAATTCTCATACATTTTATACTCAGCAGTTGGCAAAAAAGTATTTGGAAACACATTAAGGGAAAAACAATTTTACAGTATACTGTCCCTTTAAGTCCCCCAAAAGATGTTTAATTAAGCATAGTAAGAAATATTTCAATATGCATTCATTATTTATTTTGCCTGTTATTCCTGTAATTTCCTCATGAAAATGATGCTTTTCCACTTCTCCCCGCGGGGGTGAAGGCCTAGAGTGCATATTGCCCTTATCGTTAGATTGTGTATAGGGCAATACTGCAGTGAATCTTATAGTTCACTCTAGAACAGTCTGTGATTGGCCACAGTAAAAAGATACCAGGAATATAAATGCCACAAGGTTCTTAAAGTATGTCCCTGGACTGTTCAGAAAAAGCAAAGCTCAGCAAACGTTGCTAACAAAATAACAGTTTAAAATGATCTTAAAACATTTATGTTTTATACTTTAATTTTATACTTTTGTTTATAATTCACGACTGGCCTGAAGAAGGTTAACCCTACTAAATGATGGTCTGGGAGTGCCATTTTATTTATCAGACATTTCTCAGCCTCTCTTGGCGAATCTATTAAACAACATTTTTCATTATATTATTCCTAACATTTGTAATACGTCCTTTCTTTGGTAATTATATACTTTTTGTTTTCCTCTTTTTTTTCCATTATATACTTTTTGTTTTTCTCTTTTTTTCCCATGATTATCTTTGCTGCATGGGTTTGTATTTAAAAATATCTAATATGACTGTCTGATTTTTTTTTTTTATTTGCTCTATCTCCAAATGGTAGCTGGACTGATCAGAAACTATTATATTTGTAGATACACTGTGGCAAAGCCTAGGAAATAATATTCACAAGTAGCTTTATTTAAAACTTCAAAGATTATAGGATTAAACATATGTCATGCAGCCTTCCGCTTCGTATTTCTTAACCTTGCAACACGAGAGATCATAATACAGAAAGTAGGATTCAGAAGTTCTATGTTATTTTATGGAGTGCTGAGATACCTATTACCTATACTTTAAAGGGATAGGAAAGTCAAAATTTAACTTGCATGATTCAGATAGTGAATGTCATTTCAGGACACTTTTAAATTCAATTCTATTTTCAAATGTACTTAATTCTCTTGGTATCTTTTGTTGAAAACAAATATGCACATATCCTATACTAGTGGGAGCTAGCTGCTGAATGATGCATGTGCACATTTGTCTCTTGTGATTGGCTAACTAGATGTGTTATGCTAGCTGCCAGTAGTGCAATGATGTTCCTTTAGCAAAGGATAACAAGAGGGTAAAGTAAATTTGATAATAGAAGTAAATTGGAAAGTTGTTTAAAATTGTTCTATCCAAATCATTAAATCATTTTTGGGGTTTCCTGTCCCTTTAAAAAGCAATGCAGATCTGCTATATCATTATTATTCTTTTTTATTTGTACAATTTTGCCACAATGCTACACAATAAGGGGACACAATCTTTCAGCTAACAAGATCAAAGTTGAATGACCAACAATTAAATATTGTTTTGTTTTTTTTTAAATTGTCCTGGACTTTTCACAGACCCTTCCTCTAATATAATAAACTCTGTGCATGTTCTACACTGTTTCCGTTCTTTTTTTCACATTTGCCTCATTGTTTGAATTACTATGTCCTGTATACCATGCTTTTCCTACAGTTAACATTATATTCTTATGGTACTTTAGGGTGAAGTTGGACCTCAGGGATTCCCAGGGACACCAGGAGATGTTGGACAGAAAGGAGATAAGGTAAGTCTTATAGGGGTCTGATGAACAAGAGATGAGGGTTTTAAGTGGAGATCATTGGCTGGAATCTATGTGCAAGGGGCTAGTCAATCTCTTTGGAATGAGGAGGGATCGGGCAGACTTGCTGGTCCTATGGCTCTTATCTGCCGTCAATAACTATGTTTCTATCTCAGCGCTTTTAAGCGAAAACTATTCGTTTGAGAAAGAGAACACATATCTAGGTAGAGCTTAACATGAAAAAAGATATGGGTTGTGCGAGTCAGAAAAAAGACAATATTCAGGGTAAAAGTGAACCTGACTGTTGTGTGAGTCAGATAAGTATCCTTTATGAGGATTTTTTAGCAAGATGTTTGTGTTTGACAGGAGGGTTAGATGGGTAGTAGTTGTTAATGAATATGTCTTTTTATAGGTTTGATGAAATATGTTCTATTTCAGGGTGATCCTGGTGTCGGCATCAGAGGTTCCCCAGGACTACCTGGGCCACCTGGACCACCGGGCCCTGCTGGATCCGCTTCTAAATCTGATAAACTGGTAAGGGTCTGGGCCATGATGATATGGCAATGCCATATAATTTATAAATGTTAAATATTGTTTTACAATTGACTATAGCAGCTTACTCTTGGTTTCCAGACATTTATTGATATGGAAGGTTCTGGTTATAGTGGAGATTTGGAGAATCTAAGGGTGAGTACATGCACTCTGTTTTGGCATAATATGTTTAGAAATAAATGTAGCAATTCAACATATTTGAAAGATAGTTTTTATCATGCAAATTAACCTGTCAGGCCTAGACCAGATGTAAAAATGAATAATGTAGTTAGTTTATGGTGGACTGACGGCAGCACAAAGACTCTGCCCCAAGTTGCCAAACATAAAAATTATAAAACTTAAAAATATTAAACCTGCTTCATGCTTAGTAAATGAGACTTTATTATTCATAGAGTATGAAGAATATTCTTAAAAGTGAAATTCATTTTTTATAGTGATTGTAAACTTTAATAAATTAAAGCCCAGTATCAAAAAATAATCTTAAAAACAGGGACACTTTAATTCATTAAAGTTTACAAAGGCACTTATTTTTTATAATAATTACCTTTGCGTTATGAAAAACATAACGCCGATCCTCCGCCCACATCTCCTGCTTTCTTTAGCATATGGATGACTAATGTGGCTTCCTCCAATTGTTGCGTGCCCCACGAACTGGACTCCACTTTCATTTAAATCTTACTTTATCTATTAGCACATTTCAAAGTTACTAAAGAAAGGATTGTCCTGTACTGAAAATGTCCACCAAAATAACATTGTTGTTGAGATTGTGGAAGCTTGTTTCTCTACACCAGTATAGCTGTGGGGTTTAATGGGATATGACTTTTCAATTATATTTATACTGTATATACTACAATTGTTTTTCAACGGGCTAACGCTACATACACTTAAATATACTTATATATGTTCCACTTGCCTTGTTATGAGGAACCAATCCAAACTTTTTAATTAAATTAGATTGCATTTTTATATACTACACTTAATTTCAAATTTTATATTACTGTTTTATAGTGTTCCATGTCCTCTTAATACAGCTAAATAATTTCTGCAAAAGTATGCATTTCCTACAGGTTTATATTTTAATTTGAAACAATCTTTACTTAGCTTTCTTCATGCATAGTTGCTAATCTTAAAAATAAAACAGCAACTTTTTAAGTATAAGGTCCCTTTAAGAAAGTACTTTTCCGCAGTTATAGTTGAGAGATATAGAGGGACGCCCAGAGATGAGTAAGTGAAAAACATATGAACAAGGACTACCCCATTACAGCTAAGATGAGCAAACAAAATTTATTTACTAGGTTAGAACACTTAGCAGGTATTATGATTACCCTTATAATTAACAGTTTTCATATTGAAATAAAACGTTGTCTTTTATTGAAATAATACATAATTGATAATTGAACAATGGCAAATTGTATCTTATCAAACATCTATAACTAGGAAATAAGAAGTCTATTCTTTGTTATGCTGCTTCCATCTCCCATACTGACATATCACACTTCACAGGGACCCCCTGGTTTGCCTGGCCCCCAAGGTCCTCCTGGTGTACCCGGGTTACCAGGTGTGCCCGGAAAGTTTGGAATGAATGTTACAGGAATACCAGGCCCTCCTGGAATTCCCGGAAACCCAGGAAGGGATGGATTGCAAGGACCTCCTGGACCACAGGTATTGTCTATGTTTGTCAAGCAGTTAGATGATATTTTATTATTAGGATGTGACTAAGACCCTGTATATAAGTATTTCAAGAGAAGATAGAAAATTGAAATTGTATTCCTGAGTGGGAGTATATGGATAAGATATGAAGATGAGTGGTGATTTAGATGGAGAACAGAAAAGTGTAGCTAGTAGTTTGGATACATGTATTTGAGTGTAAATACATAAAAAGGTGCATTCTGTATATGAATTTAATGGTTGAGAATATTGTTATCTCTTGTTGAGTGAAGATGAAGATCTTTCAGTATTTCATAAGGCAACAGGGTAATTTCAGGGTCACCACCTAATAAGGTCATTTTTTTTAAGGGTCTTCCAGGAAAAGATGGTATTGATGGAGCTCCAGGAGTCGCTGGGCAGAGGGTAAGGACTTAACATTTCCCTAAAATATTAATTGTATTTCTTTTTGTCTTAATATAAATACATTTTCCTTTATCCAATATAGATTCATTAGCTTCTAGTGTAAAGAAAAACATTGATAATGTGATATCCCATAATAAAATAAGGGAGAGTACATAGTTTAACTAAAATGACTATTCGTTATCTACATATGGCCACATGAGACTTCAGATCTCACCTTTGACCTTGTTTTATAGTCAGTCACTTTAAAAGATAGTGCAACACCTGTCGGTTTTTATTTTGTTTTCATTCCATCGTTTTTTTAAATTTATAATAACACCCTGTTGGTGAAGAGCAGAAGTCAAATAAATCAGGATTGCTATTCTCTGTAGGTATTAGTAAAGCTTGACCTATTATTTCCTTTGCGCACATTGGGAGGTAGCGAGTAGCCTGTGATCCGTTACAGATGGTCTGTGGGAGTGCTAAGAACAGAGATGTTAGTCTAGCATTTCATTTTGAAGGAAGCTTTCATCTAACAATGTTTTAATTTAGCAGATGTTCCTTTTCTTGTTTTCTAAATACTGTTTCCAAGAAGTAAATCCTATCTTTGTTTTCTGCAGTGAAAAAAAAGAAATAAAATTGTATCTGTTAGAGGATTCTTGGACATATGTCAATTTAATTTCTTTGACTAAAATAAGTTTCTTTTTCTTCATTTATCTAGTATTAGTTATTACACTCTGTACATCAAGTGACAATAAACCTAAACATTTTTGACGTGTGTTTAAAAATCAAAATCCCAGACTGCTCAGTATGACTGACCGCTGTAAGTGACACACGATACCCAGACTTCCAGTATAAACTGACCAGTGTAAGTGACACAAGTTACCCAGAGTCCCCAGTAAAGACTGACCACCATAAGTGACAGATGGTGAACAGACTCCCCAGTATTAATTGATCAGTGTAAGTGACACAGGGTACCCAGACTCCCAGTATAAACTGACGAGTGTAAGTGACACAGGGTACCCAAACTCCCAGTATAAACTGACCAGTGTAAGTGACACAGGGTACCCAGAGTCCCCAGTAAAGATTGACCACCATAAGTGACAGATGGTGCCCAGAGTCCCCAGTATTAACTGATCATTGTAAGTGACACAAGTTACCCAGACTCCCAGTATAAACTGACCAGTGTAAGTGACACAGGGTACCCAGACTCCCCAGTAAAGACTGACCACTATAAGTAACACAAAATACCCAGACTCCACAGTTTAGACTGACCAAGTTTAAGTTTCACAGGGTACCCAGACTCCTCAGTAGAGACTGACCACCATAAGTGACAGATGGTACCCAGACTCCCCAGTATTAACTGATCATTGTAAGTGACACAGGGTACCCAGACTTCTCAGTATACACTGACCAGTATACGTGAAACAGGGTACCCAGACTGCTCAGTATAGACTGACCAAGTATAAGTGACACAGGGTACCCAGACTCCCCAGTATTAACTGATCAGTGTAAGTGACACAGGGTACCCAGACTCCCAGTATAAACTGACCAGGGTAAGTGACACAGGGTACCCAGACTCCCAGTATAAACTGACCAGTGTAAGTGACACAGGGTACCCCGACTCCTCATTAAAGACTGACCACCATAAGTAACACAGGGTACCCAGACTTCTCAGTATACACTGACCAGTATAAGTGAAACAGGGTACCCAGACTGCTCAGTATAGACTGACCAAGTATAAGTGACACAGGGTACCCAGACTCCCCAGTATTAACTGATCATTGTAAGTGACACAGGGTACCCAGACTCCCCAGTATTAACTGATCAGTGTAAGTGACGCAGGGTACCCAGACTCCCAGTATAAACTGACCAGTGTAAGTGACACAGGGTACCCAGACTCCCAGTATAAACTGATCAGTGTAAGTGACACAGGGTGCCCAGACTCCCCAGTATTAACTGATCATTGTAAGTGACACAGGGTGCCCAGACTTCCCAATATAGACTGACCAAGTATAAGAGACACAGGGTACCCAGACTCCACAGTATACACTGACCAGTATAAGTGACACAGGTTACCCAGACTCCACAGTATACACTGACCAGTATAAGTGACACAGGTTACGCAGACTCCACAGTATACACTGACCAGTATAAGTGACACAGGTTACCCAGACTCCACAGTATACACTGACCAGTATAAGTGACACAGGGTACCCAGACTTCTCAGTATACACTTACCAGTATAAGTGACACAAGTTACCCAGACTCCACAGTATAGACTGACCAAGTATAAGTGAATAATAACCAACATTCATACAAAAACTCCGTCTTACGCTTGGTAAGGCTTAATAGGCTTAGGTGTATCTAAGTATTTCTGTACAGTAAAAATCATCAAACACTGTGTTTCACTTTTTAAAGGATGTATGAATATAGTAGCAAAAGTGTAATCAATTCTTATAACGAACTTAATGAATGCATTCATCACCCTTATATCAGAAAGTCTTTTGCAAAATCACAGATGATAAATGAGCTGTTTGGTAAAACTCAGTGTGTCCATTCCAAAACAATGGTAACTTCAAATGGCTGTTTCATATATTACGGTTTTATGTATAACCCACACCGGTATAGTTATAAAGACAATTGTATGAAAACACCGGTCCTACTCACCGCAGGGAGGGTAGATGTCAGCTCAGACTTGTATCTTCTTTTTCCACCGTAAACAGGTAAGTTTAAACTTGTGTCCAAACTTTTCAAAGTTGCTATGCACACAAGTATAAGTGACACAGAGTACCCAGACTGCTCAGTATAGACTGACCAGTATAAGTGACACAGGGTCCCCAGACTGCTCAGTATAGACTGACCACTATAAGTGATACAGGGTACCCAGATTCCCCAGAATAAACTGACAAGTACAGTATAAGTAACACAGGGTACACAGATTGACCAATATAAACTGAACAGCATAAGTGGCATATGGTACCCAGATTCCCCAGTATAAACGGATCAGTTTAAATGGCACATAGTATCCAGACACCACAGTATAGACTGACTAATATAAGTGGCACAGGGTACCCAGACTCTTCAGTGTACTGAACAGTATAAGTAGCCGAGGGCCCCCAGACTGAAAATCCTTTTGTATACTATCTTTAAAGGGACACTCAAGTCAAAATAAACTTTTATGATTCAGATAGAGCATGCAGTTTTAAGACACTTTGCAATTTACTTCCATTATCAAATTTTGCACACTTTCTATATTCGCACGTTCTGGGAAACAAGATCCTACTGAGCATGTGCACAAGCTCCCAGGGTATACGTATACTAGTCTGTGATTGGCTGATGGCTGTCACACGATGCAAGGAGCCAGAAAATGGGAGAAAAATACATTTGTCAGATTTGAAATTCAGAGTAGGTGTTAAATGATTGTCTTTTTATTATTCTATTGCATTGAGTGGTCCTTTAACCCCTTGAGGACCAGGAATGTCAGAGAAGAACTTGCCCAAAGTACCAAAGAATTTTTAGCATTTTTGCTATTGCTCGATTTAAACAGAAATAGAGCCTTGTTTTATTGTTTTGGTTTAGTTGTCAAAACTATACAGGTATTTTTAGTAGACAACCCAAGGTATTGATCTAGGCCAATTTTGCTATATTTTGCCGCCAAATGCAATCATATGAAAATAATCATGAACTTTTTCACAAAACTTGGGTTTCTTACTGAAATTATTTACATACCACTTGTGCAGTCATAAGACAAATGGTTATGAAAGCTTCCCTAGGATCCCCTTTGTTCAGAAGTAGCAGATATGCATGGCTTTGCCATTGTTTTTGTAATTAGAATGCCACTAATTGCAGCTGCGCACCACTCTTCTAAAATTCCCGGCAGTGAAGGGGTAAAAAAAAAAAACCCTGCATCATGCCTGTTTCTTATAGGTTTTCATTTGTGATTGTTTTTTGTTTTGTGTATTTTTTAACTCAGAAGAAAAAATGGTTTGCAAACCCAGAAATGTGAGCAATTTTTTTTTTTTGGATTTGGCACTATTTAATTATATTGATTGGAATAAATTTAAAATTGATTAAAACACAAGCCGTTTTATGGTGTTTTCTTGTGCAAATGGAGACCCATATGTCATTCATTACCACCTTCACCCTTAGGGACAAATCTCTAAGGAGCAGTTACATAATGAGCAAAAGAAGAAAAAGATGCTCAGCATGCAGAGGCTTTGTTTTAATAGTGCTAATTTGGCAAAAATAATTTGTGTACTCTATCTTGCTAGATATATAAAGTATAACTATCCTTTACTTTTTAGGGTGAAGATGGTGAGATTGGTCTACCAGGAGTTCCTGGGCAAAAGGTGAGCATATCTTCTGAGATCTCATTAATTTGTATTCCTTTCTGAATTACTTTTCAACCATATCTTAATGTCTCTCAGAACTGGCTGTCTCCAATTCCCACTTACCTGCCAGGGGTTCTCTCTTATTTTTCTCATGGGGATGTGTCTCTACCCAAGGTAACAGGTGGAAGTCTGCAAGCATGCACCAGCAGTTCATTTTATGTGTGATTCTCCCAGAATGCAAAGCTGAAAGACATAGAGCAAGATTTATCATGAGGCGAATGCCCCGATCGGTTTGCAGGATCGCTCATTTGAGCCTGCATCTGATATTTATGAAGCAGCGGTTTAAACTGCTACTTCATAAACTCTCATCAATTTGGAGTTAGTGGATGAAAATAACCCCAGATTAATTTGATTAGGGTGATTGGCAAGCCCTACTCTAATGCAATTGGTTGCGTGAGGGTAGGGGGGCGGCATTGCTCAAGCATTCACCCATCTATAGTTAAATATGGGGAGAAAAAGCACCCCACAATCTGCCATCAAATGCAGAGAAATTCACATGTGAATCCTGTCTGCTTAAAAATTGATAAATCTTGCCCATAGTTTATGATTCTGCCATCATGCACAAAAATATTATTTGTAGTGTGATTCTCCCTGCATCTTGTGTGGCATGATGCAGAATTTTACTCTCCCTTTTTGCATTGCAGTAGATAATGTTGTTTTTCCCAGCCTTTAGTGCAAAATGTTATAATGTGTGATTCTCTAAGCATGCAATCCTGTGTGTAATACATTGTATGGAAAATGCAGCATGCATAGCGCAGTCCAGCATTAAAGAATACAACATACATCATCTAAAGAAACTAACGGAAACAGCTGAATTTAAGCACCTTGTAGCGTGTGGTTTATATGCATTTTATTATGTGCATATATATTGTATACATATAAACTACATACAATCAGGCAACTAATAAAGAGATAACAATATAATAATTAAATGCTTCTTCTCCTAACAAAGTAATATTTAGGATACTAAGAGAGGACTCTAGAGATTCTCTCAGGAATAGAGAGTTTCCCTCTAAATGAGGGGCAGCTGGGAGGCGTGGGACGATGCATTTCACAGCCTAGACTGAGGTGACATCTACTAGTTTGTAATTTTGTCACATACAAAACACCAGTTCTGTTGCAGAATACACATTTTACCTGAAGAGATATCACTACAGGATGTGGGGAAGACAAGAGTATTGTGATTCACTGTTTGGACTTCTGTACATTATGAGAGGGTGGGATTCCCCCACCTTGCATAACAGTAATAACATAGCATGTGATTATCCCTATATAATATATTATGGTGCTTGTCTAGCCTACAATTCCCGGTGTGCTATATTCTCCCTGAGTGTACAGCTTTAGATAAATACACACATTTGAATGTATCTTTATACTGCTGACTGTTAAGCATCTATTTAGCCTAATAATAATAATTACCAATGGGTGAAACATAATCAGCCCTGTTAAAGCTGCTATTATGTTTATGAAATTAATTTTGAAATATATGTGTTGATTTTATTTTTTTAACAATAATCTAGTTGCCAGGTGAAGTTCTGGTTCTGGAATTAAAGGGCCATTATAGTCAAAACATTTGTGGGTGCTTAAGACTAGCGACCCTACCCTTCTGTGTGTTTAACCCCATGCAAACACATAGTAGAAGTAGCGCTAGTTACATAGCTGATCCTAATATGATTACTTAAGGGACAGTTTAATTTTGATTCAGTTTTTACTCGGTATAACACATAAATCTACAAACTGACCCAGTCTCAGTCAGTGTAGCATATTAATGAAAGGCTTTTCCCAGTCTCACTCAACTTGGACTCAATAAATACCTCTCCATGATCCATTTTAGATCTGATCATGTTCTCTTTTAAGCTGAAAATGATTGCTTCTGTAATTAGAGATGGCATTCAACAGTGTTTTACCCCTCATTCCTTACTCTAAACTTTTCCCACTCTTTACATTTCATAGGGAAATCAAGGGGAGGCTGGACTCCCAGGAACACCTGGGCAAACTGGCTTAGCTGGGCTTCCTGGACCCATGGGCCCCAGAGGTTTACCAGGACCACCTGGACCACCAGGTCCTGTGAGGAATGGACTCTCCATTGGATTTGTAAGCAAACACAGAAGAGCAATTACTTTTTGGGAACAATACAGTACTGAACTGAAATAACTGATAGGAACTTAGGTGTGGACTATTGGGGAGTACTCAGTGGACTGAGATTTCACAAAACAGGGCAAGAGCGATCAGAAGGAATGAGAACCACAAGGACTCAACAACTCCAGGCCTAGGAGATCTAAAGATAAATTATATCCAAGCATTGTTGTCTAGCTCATAGCTATAAAGTCATACAACCCTTAGTCACTGATCATCTAAAGCTCTCTGCTCTGGTTTAGATTTTCTAAACAGTCATGTTAGTACTGTGAGGTCCCTCAAAAAAAGTTATAAAGGCAGATTTTATCATGTGAACCGTTTGTCTACCTATACCGAGTTCTGGATGTGAAGGAGGCACACATACATTTAAATAAAATGCTCACCCCCAAAAAAATATTTAATGTGATTTCTCTCCATGCCAGCAAGGTTTTGATCATCAGCCCTTTAGTCACTCAAGAGCCCAATGGCTGAGCCAATATATGATAAAGCCAGCCACAGGCCATAAGCCACATAGATCCACAGATCAGCCTCCACTCAAAACACAGTCACACATTGCAGCATTTTACTTAAAGATATCCTTTATATTTCTCAAGAAGCAGTAAGCAAAAACATTGTTAGGACAGCAGATAAGGAAACAAGGTGGGCACATGCTTTGTAAAAGATACAGAGATCTTACGGAACTTCATGTTTTACCCTCAGGACGATATGGAAGGTTCTGGGGTTGGATCTGGCTCTAGAGGAGCAGAAGGACCACAGGTAACATAAATGGGTCAAATACTTCTATTGTTTCTGCTTACATTTCTTAGGGGGGGTCTCATTTAACTATTTATAGTTGAAGAACTTTTATTTATGCCTTTAGATTGTTTGGTCAGCCTTTTCTGTTATAGAGTTTCATAGACTTAATTTGTTTTTTTAATTTAAAGGGATATGAAACCCAAACATTTTCTTTCGTGATTCAGATAAAGCATATTTAATTTTAAACAACTTTCCAATGTACTTCTATTATCTAATTTGCTTTGTTTTCTTTGTATCCTTTGTTTAAAATCATACCTAGGTAGGCTCAGAAGCTGTGAGCTAGCTGCTGATTGGTGGCTGCACATATATGCCTCTTGTTATTGTCTTAGCAATTGTGTTCATCTGGCTCCCAGTAGTGCATTGCTGCTCCTTCAAAAATAGATACCAATAGAATGAAATAACACTTTATAATAGAAATAAATGGGAAAGTTGTTTAAACATGTATATACTCTATCTGAGTCTTGAAAGAACAGTTTTGGGTTTCATGTTCTTTTAAGGCTGATTCTTTTCATACCACAAATTATAGAGAAAGCAGTGATTATAATTTTACTGTGATATAAATACCGGTAATAATTACATTTGGTCTTTGATCCTCTAGATTATTAAAATATGAAACTTCACTGACTACATTAGTTAGACAATCTCTTTGGCTCCCTTTTAGCATCAGTAATGATATTTATATTCATGTGTTTTAGGGGCTACCAGGACTTCCAGGACTTAAGGTTAGTAAATCATATGTGTGCATCATTTAGCAATTTGTGGGTTTCTCTATGTGTTGTATTTTTGTTCTTTCTTTTGTTAAAGCACAACAAGATAGTGGCTTTTTTGTGTTTTTTTTTTGTTTCAGACTCTTGGAAAAATACCAATTAGATTTATTTACACTGTTATTGTTTCTTCTTATTTACAATGGCTACACTACTGTGTAATGCTGGGGTTAGTGTAATGCTCACACATTGTGTATTAGATTGTGTAGCATTGCTGTAAATCTTTTTTTTTATATTCTTTTTTTTTTTGTCAAATCTAAAAAATGTCCTATCATATTCAGGGAGAAGCTGGAAATCCAGGTCTGGCAGGACTTCCAGGTCCTAAGGTATTATATTTGTTGTGTATACAATAGCACATGTCCCAAGATGTATATACATACATGCTTAATATATATACCCTGTTCTTAGCACCTGTGTATGTTTTCCATATAGGGAGATCGAGGAATTCCAGGACTTGATGGGCGTCCTGGCTTGGATGGATTTCCGGGTCCAGAGGTGAGTGATAGCATATTCAGAAGTGTACATTTATTGCACAGTGTGCTGGATCTAAAAAATGTGATATATTCCCTCACAGGAAAGACACAAATACAGTTTAATATTCATTAACTGGGGGATGAAAGATCAGCGTGACAGAAACTTTCAGTAACATACAATGAGGCAAGACTATTTCAGTGCTAAAAAAAGAGTTTGGTCTTAAATATTAGAGAAAGGTTTAGAGGTGATACAAAAAAAACAACACTATTATATCACTTGGTAGTTGTTATACTAAAAATATAGATATCAATACAGTAAAGTAATTACAATTTTCATGAGTTTGTTCTGAATATAGGACAAAGGTATGGACCAAACGTTATGATCAGAGATACAAATTATCAGATTAGGTAAACCATCAGTTTGCTTATATTTGTGTTGCCATGACAATCAAATGATCAGATTAGGTGAAATATCAGTTTGCTTATATTTGTGTTGCCATGACAATCAAATGATCAGATTAGGTGAAACATCAGTTTGCTTATATTTGTGTTGCCATGACAACACACCCTGTTATTTACCATACATCTTACTGCAGTTCTCTTACTGTTATTCTTCCTTTATCGCTAACTAAGAACTACTCCTCATGCTACTAATTTCCATACACCCCACTGCCTACATGTACCCCTTTTTTACATCCCTTATATCTTTTATTTTCCTTATTTTACAATCACATAATTCTGCAGCAGAGGTGGAAGCCTCATGTCTTAATAACAGTGTATCTTTCTCTACAGGGACCAAGTGGCGAAAAAGGAGAAACTGGTGCACCAGTAAGTTTATTTCACCTTCTTAGCTGTGAAAAAATATGTGCTCTGGTTCTCAATAACAATGTCACATAATAGCATAAGAAGGGGAGGAATTATGTCAGGCTGACAAAACAAGAGTGAGCTATAGGACATGAAGTCTATGAGGCCTATTTATCAAAGGTCTGTCGGACCTGATCCGACAGTGCGGATCAGGTCCGACAGACATCGCTGAATGCGGAGAGCAATACGCTCTCCGTATTCAGCATTGCACCAGCAGCTCTTGTGAGCTGCTGGTGCAACGCCGCCCCCTTCAGACTCGCGGCCAATCGGCCGCCAGCACGGGGGTGTCAATCAACCCGATTTTACTTGATCGGGTTGAATTGTGGCGATCTCTGTCCGCCTCATCAGAGCAAGCGGACAGGGTTATGGAGCAGCGGTCTGTAGACAGGGGAGAGGCTTTAGAAAATATCAGTAGCTTTTCAACAGTGACATATACAGGTAAAGAAATACACAATGGGACACTCATTCTATCTTTTCCATCACCTGGTGACACGTTGACACAGACAGAAAGGATCTATGGGATACCCTCACCTGCAGTTACACAAACAATAGGGAGCTATAAGACATGGGGTCAGTCTATCCCCTGCAGAGTGCATAGTTGCCAACATTCGAAAAAAATTCCAGGGACACTTTGCAGCTATCAAATACCTGCATGAAAATTTTTACCAAACCCCTTCCCCTAAAGCCCCGCCCACATAATTAGCATAATTTAGCTCCGCCTATTTATTATTATACAGATTATATATATATATATATATATATATATATGCTTGAAGTATTAAACACCATTAATTTACTACATTTTAATAATGTATTCAGACTAAAGAAAAGCTTGAGGATAATGGACTCACATGTTTGTTTGTTGTAATTATTTGATGTTTATCTGAAGAGATAGGTGTTAAGTTTTAGTTTAATGGGCACTGCCATGACTGTTTTAACCTAGGTTTAAATTCGTTCTCTCCAGTTAGAGACACAGTCAGTCATAAATGATGTCACTGATAAGCCTCCCATGCTTTAGTGTCCCTTTAAAGGTAAAGCTATTTATTTTGAAGCTATTTGGAAGTCATGTGCAGTGCACCTATGTACTTTATGGGATAGAAGCAAGAAGGATTTTGTTAATTAAATGCTTCACAGTTCTCACACTACAGCACACAAGTCAATAAAGTCACAGTTTGTTTTTATTTTTTAAAAGCAGCACATATTGCAGCAGAGCCGGTTCAGTTATATTAAAGAACCGATTGTCCTACCTTGTAACCTGACTGGACCTACCCACATCTGAGTCTGGCTCGTCCACTGAATGGCTCTGCAGAGTTAGTTTTAGGGTGTGTGTCCTCCCGACCTCCTGTCACCGCATGTGAGAAGACTGGTGTGCTCACTCACTGGCACTGCACTGCTCCAGACCAGTATGAGCGGCAACGCGGGGTCACGTGATGGTGACGTTGTGCTGACGTCACTGTCACTGCCTGACAGAGATCGCATGAAGATAAAAGTTGTCAACTTGTCCGATTCAAAGGAGGACTAGGAGTGACACATGATTGCTAGATAAGATCAGTGCAGCCTTGTAGACTACTGCTAGTAACTTGTCAGATTGGGAGCAGTGACAGATCGCGCTAGCTAAGCTCAGTGCAGCCTCTACTGCTGCTAGTAACTTGTCAGATGATTGGGAGGAGGAGTGACAGATTGTGCTAGCTAAGCTCAGTGCAGCCTCTACTGCTGCTAGTAACTTGTCAGATTGGGAGGAGTGACAGATCGCGCTAGCTAAGCTCAGTGCAGCCTCTACTGCTGCTAGTAACTTGTCAGATTGGGAGGAGGGACAGATCGCGCTAGCTAAGCTCAGTGCAGCCTCTACTGCTGCTAGTAACTTGTCAGATGATTGGGAGGAGGAGTGACAGATCGCACTAGCTAAGCTTAGTGCAGCCTCTACTGCTAGTACTTGCCGGGGCAGTCCGGGACATTTAAATGGCCGGGACTGGGTCTCAAATTCCTGGACTCTCCTGGCAAAAACGGAACAGTTGGCAAGTATGTGAGTGACAACCCAAGACAAACAGGATTACTTTAGAGACTATGCTGGAGTCATTTGATGACCATCAAACTACTTTAGAAGACATTTGCATATCATCAGGCTTGTAAAGTCATCAGCTAAAGTAACAAATTCTGGGTGATGAGTTCAGAATGATTAGCAGATTAACTTACTGATTAGGTCACAAGCATGAACAGCCAGTGAATGACTATAGAGTCATCTCATTTAAATATTTCGGCCTGTGGGCATACTTCAGGGTGGTTTCTGATGACTAGTCTGAAGTCCATTACTTCTGAATGACTCCAGGAAGATCATCCTTTTTGACTAGGGACAGCACATGCAGTTTGTCATCCTGCCCTGATCTTGTTTCCTCATATAGTGTGTATAATTATTTATTGGTTTTGTAGAGAGGAGTGGACAAGTTTATATACAACAGCTAACTGCAGCCAATTTTGCTAGAAATTAATTCTGGGGGAATGTGCTAAATTGTTTTAATCAATAAAAACTGCACATATATTGTAAATAACATCTATATCTATGATAATGACCTCTCTTTAGCGCTGATATATTTGTAAGTTGCACGACTCAAACTTTGCACCATGGAGCACTATTTGTTTGGTGCAGCTCCCTACAATGAATTTTAATTTGAATAAATACAAATTCATATATACATATGTTGTTAGGTTAGTTTTATAGACCAAATGAAAGAGAAATGAGAAGGTTCCAGCTAATATGGTTTGTTTAAATCTCTTTAGGGTCTGCCTGGCCGTGATGCTGTGGGTCTTCCTGGACCTCCCGGACCACCTGGCGAAATCCGTTACATTTCTTCAGATAACCAAGTAAGAAGATTTTCTACTCATTATCTGCACATCTATCTCAACCGCCTTTATATTACACTTCATCATCAGATTTACTGTATATTGTATTAATCAATGTATGTATTAAAGAAGCTGCAGTGTTCCTGGTTCCTGTTTGATATTCTGTATTTTTATTGTTCCAGGACTTGATTGGAGGTGGAGTACAGGTAAGTAAAATGTATATCATCTTTGGTGTGATGTTAATGAAGTATTAAAGGAATATGAAACCCAATTTTTTTCCTTTCATGATTCAGATAGAGCATGCAATTTTAAGCAACTTTCTAATTTAGCCACTATTCAGCAAGCGCTACCAAGGGTGCTGAACCAAAAATGGACCGGCTCCTAAGCTTACATTCTTGCTTTTTCAAATAAAGATACCAAGAGAACAACGAAAAAATGATAATAGGAGTAAATTAGAAAGTTGCTTAAAATTGCATGCGCTATCTGAATCATGAAAACATTTTTGGGTTTTATATCCCTTTGCTGTATCATTAAATAAAAATGGAAGTTACTTGTTACACTATATCGAGTCACACAGTTAGATTACCAAGGTAAATATTGTAAAACACCCATTCAGCTGGTTTCAACTTTGTTACAGGCAATAGGACCAATACTAGTATTGTAAGTATTTGATGAAGTAGCTCAAAGCAAACTATAACAAAAGGGATAAGAACAAATAAAACACAGTTATAGCCTTCACATTGTTACCTGGACAGTTAGGGCAACAGAAATACTAATCTTAAAAAGGGGATCTGTGGGAATTGTTGTAGTTGAAATGAAGTAGATCTCACACAATATAAGTTCTGCTGTATAACCCTGCACTGTGTGATATGGATAGTATTGCCACTGATAGTAATGTGACATACTGCAGCTGCTTTGAACATTTAATAGATATTCTTTATTTTGCTTAATGTTCACAGCACTATGGTGGGAAAGTACTACCTTTATAAGTATCATATATAGCATACTTTCACAAAATGCTAGAGTTATTGCCCAATGCAATGTAAAACACACGTACACATACATGTTTAGGTTTGTCTTCACATATGGTTTGTGTTTATCTTCATGTGTGTTCTTTATACTAGCTGCATATTCTTAATATTTTGTCATATCTTTCAAGAGCCCAAGAGGACCTAAAGGAGATCAGGGTGATCCAGGTTATCCAGGCATAACGGGGATGAAGGTGGGTGATAAAGTACATGGTCTACATGGTAGATGCTTTGTTATCAGTGTATGTAGGCCTGTAGCTACAGCTCTCTTAATTAAATGTGTTAATGTTTGTGTAGAATGTAAGACAAGCATTAATATAAGAGAGCGTCATAATCTGTCTACCTCTCAGTCCGTGGGTAATAGTGAGAAAGTAAAAAGAATGAATCCTCACTATTTAATAGACTCCTATGATACCTAATTTGCACTTGGCAACACTGGGATTGTAATTCTCAGTAAATAACCAGCCTCTATCCACTTGTTTTGTTAGCAGTATTTAATTCATATCATTAACAAACATTTGTTTTACATTTACATCTATGTATAACTTGAGCAAGTGTACAGTGGCACAATTTCTAGCTTATGGTTATGAAAAAGATTATCTGTTAGGGTTTTATAATATCTTACATACATTAGAAAGTGTTAGTATTTTATATGTATACTAGTCCTAAAGCCCGTTCACACGGGCCATGTTTTGCAGTACAGCGGGGGGTCTCTCTCTCTCTCTCTCTCTCTCTTTCTCTCTCTCTCTCCTGTACCTGATCCTCGCGCTGCTGTTTCTGTACCTGATCCTCACGCTGCTGTTTCTGTACCTGATCCTCGCGCTGCTGTTTCTGTATCTGATCCTCGCGCTGCTGTTTCTGTACCTAATCCTCGCGCTGCTGTTTCAATTGCGGAGGTGCGCGTGCGAGGTCGGGTTGTATCTGATCCTCGCGCTGCTGTTTCAATTGCGGAGGTGCGTGTGCGAGGTCGGGTGGGTGCGCGTGCGAAGGTCTATGCTCAGCTGTGCGCTGCTTAAACTTCGGAGGTGCGAGTGTAGGGATCTAAGGCCAAGTGTTTGTCTCTACTGCGCATGACGGCTTCAGACAAACACTTGGCCTTTTATAATATAGGATTTATCATATCTAAAATACATTAGAACGTGTTAGTGTTTTTTTATGTATATTTATAATATCTAACATACATTAGAAAGTGTTAGTGTTTTTTTATGTATATTTATAATATCTAACATACATTAGAAAGTGTAAACCCATTGTGTTAACCAAGACCTCTCTCAGTAGGGCAGCAATACAATGAATAGAAAAAAGTTTGCATGGATCCTGATTTGCTTGTTGTTTTGGTTACATAGAGATTTGGCATTTGTTCTCTGATTCTGATTATCTTCTGGTTTTGACTCCTTTGGCCTGATGATTTATTCCTGAAGTTTGCTACCTGCCTCAAGCATAGCTTGTTTTCTGACTACTTTTGTACTTGCCATTTTTGTTCTGTTGCCTTTTAGTAATGCTGTCTACCTGCCAGTTGTCTAAAGACCTGGTAAAGACCTCAAATGGTTCCACCTTGCTGGAGAGTTTCACACTTTTCTTTGTTCTGAAATCTTTTTGAGCCTAAAGTGCTTTACCTGAGAAATTTGATGGTGATCATACTCAATTACATAATTTTGTGTCACATGGAAACTACTGTTTGCTAAAAAGCTGAGAAGCTACTCCCCTGAGTTCATCAAAATCCAAGCATTTATAACTCTGCTTGAACGTGAATCTCCTTCCTGTGTCCAAAATGTGTAGAGATTTCTTCTGTAAGATCTGGATAATTGTCTTGGACTTCTTGTGTTTCTAGGTTCACCTTTTAATGGAGAAGACTTGTTATCAGTGCCTAAACTTAAATGAAGAAACGTTTTACATGGGCCCTTTATTCCTAAATAAATGGCACTCTCCAGTCTCTTGTTTTATCCTTCCATCATCCTTAAGTCACTACAAGGTTAATTTTTTTTTGTGAGCATATAGGTCACAAGAAAAAGAAGCAAGAGATGGCCAATTATTTGGTTAGAAGAGAATATACTGAAAAGAGAAACTATTAAAGTGGAAAGTTTTAGAACTCTCTAAACAAAATAAATACATAAGAAGCTAGAGTAGTTTTTATCTCCTGATTATCTTTTTACTGGATATGCATTATTGTTAGAAAGCATTGGCACATCATTAAATCTTGTCATCCTGAAATAGATATACTGTTTCCAGTGCTTACATATAAGAAATGTTACAGCTTAAGAGATAAGTTAATTACGGAAGATATTGGTGGATATTTGTAGCAAGGTTAAAGGGGTAGAAAAGTCAAAATTAAACTGATCCAGATAGAGCATATTGTTTTAAAACACTTTTAAATTCACTTCTATTTTCAAATGCACTTTGTTCTCTTGGTATCCGTTGTTGAAAAAGATTATGTAATATCCTACACTACTTGGAGCTAGTTGATGATTGGTGCCTGCACACAGTGTCTTGTGATTGGCTCACTAGATGTGTTCAGCTAGCTTCCAGTTGTGCATTGCTGCACTTCAGCAAAGGATGCCAAGAGAATGAAACAAATTTGATAATAAAAAGTAAATTGGAAAGTTGTTTAAAATTGTATGCTCTATCAGAATCATGAAAGAAACATTTGGGGTTTCATATCCCTTTAAGATCAGAGAGAGTTGTTATATGTGAATTGGTTGTTCCAGTTGCAGCTCTTTTGATTAAGTGGCAATATTTTAGTCACCCAAGAACTGGGAAGAAACTTAAGATAGCTTGTAGCCATTAATCACTGGCTTTATCTTGCTCAGAACCAGGATTTTACTTGTGTTTATCACCTATATAGGCTTATAAAATATAGTTAAAAAGGGATGACAAAGAAAAAATGACATGCTCTAAAGAATCAGAGCTTTTATTTTCTGTATTTAAATATGTCTTCAACAAAGATTTTGACTTAGTAATAATTTTGCCATTTACAGTTTTCTACTTGCATTATAAATATTCTGTAGTATCTATTTTAAGTTTGTAAATATATACTTACTAGTATGGTATTAAAGGGACAGTCAACCATAGAATTGTTATTGTTTTAAAAGATAGATAATCCCTTTATTACTCATTCACCAGTTTTGCATAACCAACACAGTTATATTAATACACTTTTTACCTCTGTGATTACCTTGTATCTAGGAACCTTCTTCCAGCCCCCTGATCACATGACTGTGACTGTTTATTATCTATTGTCTTAAATTTAGCATTGTTTTGTGCTAAATCTTAAATAACCCCCTGTGCCTGAACGCAGTGTTATCTATATGGCCCACGTGTACTTTCTGTCTCTTTGTGTTGAAAAGAGATTTAAAAAGCCTGTGATAAGAGGCAGCCCTCAAAGGCTTAGAAATTAGCATATAAGCCTACCTATGTTTAGTTTAAACTAAGAATACCAAGAGAAAAAAGCAAATTTGATGATAAAAGTAAATTGGAAAGTCAATTAAAATTAAAAGTCCTATCTGAATAATGAAAGTTTAATTTATACTAGACTGTCCCTTTAATGGGGTTTTAATTATTTTAAAGTAAACGCATAGAAAAAGGGCACCTCCTAGTGCTGATAAACAAGATAACAATGACCCAATTGTAGCCCAATGATAAGAGGGGTACTCACACTTTAATAAGCACCTAACAGTGCTAATATTATAGTGGCCCAGCTTACTAATCTTCCAGCACACTGATCGTCCAGCAAAGGATCCTTTTGTGTATGCAAACGGTAGATAATTCCAAATAAAAAGACTCCAAAGATGCTCAAGTAATGTGTAAAAAATTGTATTAAAAGCAAGTAATACAACATAAGAACATAAATTAAAACCAGTGGCACTTATTGCAACACGTTTCTCTGCGTCTACTGCGCCGTTTCCTCAGGCACCAGGAGTTTTATTTAAACAGATAATGACCAATCAGAAGAGAGTTCAATGCTAAATACACAGGTGTAATCTAATTAACAATTACCACAATGACAGTTTTTTAAAAAGAAACCTTAAAGGGACATAAAACGCAAATTTTTTCTTTCATGATTTAGAAAGAGCATACAATTTTAAACAACTTTCTAATTTACTTCTATTATATCATTTGCTCAATTCTCTTGATATACTTTGCTGAAAAGCATATCTAGATAGGCTCAGTAGCTGCTGATTGGTTGCTGCACGTAGATGCCTTGTGTGATTGGCTCACACATGTGCATTGAAATTTCTTCAACAAAGGATATCTAAGAAATGAAGCAAATTAGATAATACAAGTAAATTGGAATGTTGTTTAAAATTGTATTCTCTAATTGAATCATGTAAGATTTTTTTTGGGTATAGTGTCCCTTTAAATATCGCATTTCTAATGACACAGCATAGTCTGAGAACATGTGTTATATAATTAAAAAGTAACTAATTTGAATTAGATGTCCTAAATACAATATACATAGAATAAAACAAACTTATTACCTATGCAATTACCGCCCATTGTAGATATGCAATTCTCAATATCAATGTATTGCAATAAAACGGAATAATTTCATAATGTGGAAATAAAGTGTCTAAACTAAGAGGTGATAGACCTATCGTACAAAGTAACTGCTCAATCAGATGTTTACATCCGTTCTAAGATGGCATGTATAGGCCCCTCCCACAAGCATAACGTGAATAGCGTGTGATCAGAGATGTCACTAAATAAAACTCAAACTCTAAAAAGCTAATTGGAATTGATAAACCATATGAATGAGCTTGCATATCATAGATAGCCTAATTTACACAAATTACAATTAGGTAACATGCCTTTAACCTTGCCTCTTCAGAGTGTGAATTCAGATATTAAAACCCAAAGACAGAATTAGATTTTCTATATGTTTAATAACAAAATTACCAATACAGGTTACACAGTGCCAAATTATAAAAACATTCAAAATAACATATATGTACAAAGATACAATTCTTTAAAATAAAATGGGACATAGAATAACACAATATATACGCTTATTACCAAGTTCCTGTAGATATGTGGAGAACTCCTTTAGCTGTTAGCTGCTTTGTGTCCCAGGTTAGTTCTGACTAAGTTTTGGGTAACATTCAGTTCCAACTCAGTATTTCCTTGTCTTTTGTTCACTTATCACTGTAGCTGCTACACATCCTCTATCCAGGGCACACACAGCTATGGGAGAGTTGTAGGAGGAAGTTCCATCTTGTCCTACCCTCTGTAACAGGACAGTGGGTACCCTGGCCTCTACACCAGCCATGCCATTCACTCCTACTTGCATATGCAATGCTGTTTCAGAGACAGACTGACACATACCTGTCAGCTGTTTTCCTTGCCCGCTGCATAGCTGAGTCTGACATCCCTCACTAAGGGTGCATTTTACCTCAGGGGAAACCAGAAAAGAAGCCTCTTCTCCTGTCCTGCCCCCTCTTCACCACACTCAGCTGAAACACCACACTCAGAAACCACATGCTCACAGCACCCAGCAACCTCTAGGGAATCATCATCTTTGCCCTCCACTCTCCCTCCTAAGCAGGGATAAACCCAGCTCTCTCACCAGACCCTCTACTCTAGGACCTGTCACATGGCACACATTGTCATAATCAATGGCAGTATATCCCTTTTCACTGGCACAGTACATTACTGGTACAGGCTCAGGTAAATCAGCATTAACTCTAGACTCTCCCTCCGAGCAACCAGATTCAAGAAAATCCACATTGCTACAATCATTTTCCACAATCATTTGCACTCTTCACTAGAACAAGACATTATTGGTGTATACACAGGCATAGCTGCATTAACCCTCAGCCCCCCCTCCCAGGAGCCATGTTCAAGGGAAGTATTCTACATCATTTGGTACTATACTTCCAGCTCTGGTGCAGCTAGAGATTTGTCCATCCCCAGCCTCCCCTCCGGGTCCCCCAACGTTTTAAACAGTACCTCAGTTGGTGCAGGGCCCTCTGCTGGCCCTTCCAGGTTACAGGTGTTGTCTTCTGGGGCATACTGACAAAGCATCCGGCCCAAATCATCCCCCAGCAAAACATCAACAGGTATATCTGCAGAAATCCCTACCTCCCGCAAACCTTTTCCCACACCCCAATCAAGGTACACTTGTGCCACAGGCACTGTGGGGCAAACTCCCCCAATTCCTTGAATGGACACAGTCCTCCCTAGTATAATGTCCTCCGGCTTAACTATTTCAGGATGCACCAAGGTAACCGAAGCTCCACTATCCCTGAGTCCTGTTGCCACCTGGTCCCCCACAGATACCCTCTGTAGGTTATCGCTCCACTTTTGCCTTGGGAACTCACCTACAAACAAAATAGATGCTGGTCCCCCAGCCACATTCCCACCCTCAGGCTTCTTCTTCTCTGGGCAGGTGAAACTCAAATGCCCCATCTGGTTACAATTAAAACACTGTCTGGTATCTCCCTGGCCCGATGTGGTCCCTGGCCCTCTGGCTGTAGGGTGTGGAGGAGATAGTCTCTCTGCTGGCTTAATTGCCCTTTTCCACTAAGGAGATCCAGTTTGAACAGTTGCTCTGTGGTTGGCATAATCAATAGCCAAGTCTGCAGCCTCTGCCACTGTTTTGGCCTTTCTGTCCAGAATCCATTCTCAGGCCTCAGGACTCCGGGTATGCAGAAACTGCTCCAGGATCATCAAATCCTCCAAAGCCTCATGAGTGAGGACTTTTAGACCCCCAGTCCATTGCTTAAAAGCAGCCCTCAGATGTGCAACATATTCTGTGCAGCTGTCACCTGCACTTTGGTGGAGACTCAGATTTATTTTTTTCCTGCAGAATTCTGGAGTGAGGTTAAAACTTTTCAATAAGGCTGTTTTTATAGCCTCATAGTCCTTGTCATGCTCCACTGGCAGTGAAGCAAATACATCCAGGGTTTTACCCGTCAATCGATGAGCTACATTGCGAACCCATTGCTCTGGGGGCAGCTGATACTGCCTGCATACCTTCTCAAAGCCCTTCAGAAAACATCCAAGTCAGTGTCTTTTTCTAATATTGGAAAATACTCCAGACAGGGCTTCTCTGTTGCTGGTTCCCCGCGATCACTGGTTTGGGGAGACAGACTGGTTCTGTTAATCTGCAAAACCTCTAGCTCATATCTCTGTTGAGCCTCCTTTTCCTCTCTTTCTCCCTCTTGCTCTCGCTCTCTCTCTCTCTCTCTCTCTCTCTCTCTCTCTCTCTGCAGCCTCCCTCTGTCTCCTTTTCTCCTCTTGATACCTGAGGATAAATTCCATTTTTAGTTGGAATTGATCCTGTTTGTAGCTCAGAATCCATGGCACTCACAGGGTTAACAGTGTTAGGTATGGCAAAGGGATAAAGAGCGCTCCAAGAAAAAAAAAATCCTGCTGTATCTCAGTGACCCCTCTAGATCAACTCTATTATATATAGTACAGAAAACAAAGTGAAGAAACAAAGCTAATAAAAGCATTAATTTACTAAATACTAAAAATTAATTGCAAATACTAATTTATTAAACAAATATCATACTTTACACATAAAAATCAATAAGGGACGTCTACCGTCTGAACAGTTAAAAAGCCAAATACATGTGCTTAAAAAAAAAAAGATTTTGTTTAAGCTCTGCCAGTGTTGTTCATCTTGGAAATGTTGTTGCTATAAACTGTTATAACGTAAAGAACAGATTGAAACACCCCTCTTTACAATAAGATACTTAAAGTTTTGTTGTTTGTGTTTTCTCTTCAGGGAGAGAAGGGAGAGACTGGATTGATTGTTGGGCCAGATGGGACAGTACTTGTTGGTGCTTCTAAAGGAGAAACGGTGAGAAGGGCAGGTGTGGGATAAGGTGGTTGACTGCAGTAATCACTGGAAGTCTTGTGATGTTAATGAAACACTAGAAAAAAGCCAAGATGGGAACTATGTTACTGATTGAGGGTTGTTATTATGTCCCTGATGATCTAAAGCTCTCTGGTCTGGCCAGATTATCTAAGAAGTCTCATCAGTACTGTGAGGTCCCACAAAGAACTTTAGAGAGGTACTGTAGATTGTACCTTGAGCACTGTTTATCTCACTATGCTGGTTCTGGATGTAAAGAGAGACACTTACATTGCAAAATAATGCTCGAAACAGCCCCCAAAGATTCTGCAAGATTTCTGTCCATGCCAGGGAATGTTTGATCATGTTAGAGTGCAGGGTGCGAATGCATAGAGGGACCACTTACTAGTTATACTTATTAGTTTTAGGAAACTAAGGTAGTTCCCATCAAATGCCACTCTCACCCTATAAACATATGGTAGTATTAGGTTGTAGTGGCATAGGGTTGCCACCTCAGCCATGTTTTCCTGGACACTTATGAGTTACACGTGCTGCAGGGTGTGCAGGGAGGAACATGTATTGTGTTTCTGGACAACACTATTCATATTCCTCCCTGCACACCCTGCAGCATGTGTAACTTATAAGTGTTCTGTATTTTAAGGGATGGGTGGAAACCCTATAGTGGAGTCAAGATGGAAAGAGTCCATAGGGAAAAAGCTCAACTGTATCAAGACTGAACAAGACAAGGGTAACCTATTCAATCTACCTGCACATAATGTAAACAAAGATTTTACTTTTATAATTGTCCAGCAATTTCTTTTGTATACACTTTTTTGAGTAAGATGTGGGAATTTAAAACAAATTAATTGACTGTAGGGATCCTCAAGTCAAAATAAACTTTTATTATTCAGAGGGAGCACACAATTTTAGGACACTTTCCAATTTACTTCCATTATCAAATTTTGCATAATCTTGTTATATATACACTTTCTGGGGGACAAGATCCTACTGAGCATGTACACAAGCTCACAGGGTATATGCATACTAGTCTGTGATTGGCTGATTTCTGTCACATGATACAGGGGGCTGGACAATGGGAGAAAAAATTTATTTGACAAAAAAAAAAAATCTACTGCTTATTTGAAATTCAGAGTAGGGAGTATATTTAACAAGGGCTGGATGGCCCCTGTTCCCATTGTTTCCGCGCAAGCCTTCAGGCTCGCCGGATACAGGAGTTAAGAAGCAGCGGTCTTATGACCGCTGCTCCTAAACTCATAAGGCCGCCTCTGATGCGGCGTATAGCAATGCGCCCAATCATGTACGATCGGGCTGATTGACACCCCTGCTAGCGGCAGTATTGCACCAGCAGTTCACAAGAACTGCTTGTGCAATGATAAATGCCGACAGCGTATGCTGTCGGAATTTATCAATGTGCGGTGGACATGGTTCACTATAGCAGATCATGTCTGTCCGCACATATATATATATATAGACCCCTAGGTGTTAAATGATTGTCTTTCTATTGTGCACTTGTTAATTATACAATTCTAGTGCACTGAGTGGTCCTTTAAGGTTTCATAATGTAGTTTAGCTGCACATGTGTCATGTTCATTTTAACTTTTGTTTGTATTTTTTTGAATCCAGGGAGAAACTGGACCAAGGGGCCCTGTGGGACCAGCGGTGAGTGTAGTATATCAGATGTTATTAGATAATAAGCTCCTCATTATGCTTGTAATGTTGCACACGTTATGCCTATATGTCATTATGCCCATGTTTACAAAATGTCTCATTCTGGATTATTTGTTCTTTCTAATTAGGGCCCTACTGGACAAAAAGGAGAGATAGGATTTCCTGGCAGACCAGTGAGTGCAAAACTAAATGATTAAATCCATCATTCTTCATTTCTCTCCCTTTAAATCTGATTCTCTCTATTCCTCCCATTTTTTCTTTGCTTTGTGTTTTTGTTCTCCGGCACTGCCCTGCTCTTTTTGCATTATCTGTCAGCCTCACTCTATTCCTTCCTTTGTTCTGTCCCTTCTGCTTTTCTTACTGCTGCTCACTGTTCTCTTCCTTCTCTGTCACCTTCAACATTCTTTGCCTTTAGCCTTCCCACTTTATATCCCTCCTGTCTTTCTGCTTTGCCCGTCCCTTTCACCTTTGTGTTAACCTTCACATTATCTCCCCATGTCCATTGGATTTTATCACTCACGGTCACTTCTAACTTGCTTTAGGGCCGCCCTGGAATGAATGGGATAAAAGGAGAGAAAGGAGAGTCAGGTGATTCTAGAGGTGGCTTTGGAATCCAGGTGAGTTTTGTCATCAAAGTTTTTCTTATTTGAAGCCAAAAATTCTATTATAGATTTTGAAATCCATCATTTTTTAGGACTTATATTTTGATGTATTCACACGATCATAATGCATATAAGTCATTTGTCACTAACTAGCAGTCTACATTAAAGTCAGTCACATTATGTGGTTTCAGAAATATGTAAGAAGTGGTTATATAAGTGTGAGGGTCAGGTGTCTACATCATTTTGGCCAAATAAATGTATGTAAGATCAAAAGATATTACAATTCCTTAATTTTTCTCTGGTCACTCAAAACATATATGTAGCACATCTTCTTTATTAAAATATTTATTATTGTGCAATTAAAAAAAGAAAGAAAGAAAAGAGTCACTAATTCCAGTGTTTTCCTACTGATCCATACGTAGAAGATTTGCTGGTCTGAAGAGGTCACGTGATAAAAATGTATCACATGGTGGGCAGAACCTGCTGCTTATTGCAGAGCCATTTACCTTTTATCAAGACTAAAGAGCTGTTTGATCTATTGCTCCTTGTGGTGATTTTTCTGAGGTTGCCTTATACATGTTTGCTAGTTTTATTTATAGCATAATAGATTTTTTTATGAAGAATGTTTATTATGATACTCTTGCCTATGTAACATATTTGTTGTAGTCACCCAAGAACAAGTAAGGAAGTGGGACTTAATATAAAACAGATTTTTTGATAGCTTTTATATTATTCACATATACTACACAAAATCATGCCAGTAACTTGCATCTTGAGATAGGGTTAGGAATGTAATTACATTCTAAGGTTCCTGAGAATAACCCCCCCCCCAAAAAAAAACAAACCCTCAGGTGTATAACTATTTATGAAAAGAAAAAACAACTTCTTGCTTGTATCATGCAATTGTCTAAAGCAATATTACTGTGATCTCTGTTGCATAATGAGCATGGATGTCTGCAGACATTTTTCCGGGGTGGGGAGTTGTAATACAATAAACAGACGCATAGCTATCTGTCTATCTATCATCTATCTATCTATATATTTGTCTGTTTATTTACCTATCTATGTATGTATCTATCTATCTATGAACCAGGGGTTGAAAATTATCCCAACATGCTACTAGCCCTAGTTTACTAGTACACCATATGTTAAACTTTAATACACTCTCACACATTTATTTTGGGTGTAATGAAATGAATGTCTTTATTGAGAGTGAGACTCCTAACTTATAAATGGAAATAGGAGCATATAGTTTTATTTATTATTTAGTGCATAGTTTATTTGATCTGTTGCATTATACAGTTATAAAAAAGAAAAACATCACCAACATTAAACACAAAAGAACCAATATAAGTTAGCATGTACATATAAAGCCTAAAACGGTTAACAGTATATTACCTAATATATGCAAAATAAACATTCCTCTGTTTGTGCTATTGACAAAACATTTAACAAGCTAGGAGGAGGACTATGCACAAAAAGTGTTAACATTGCTATTAATGAGATACCATATTCTTTGCTGCTGTTAAAAATGTGGTGGGAGTGGAAATCATCATGGCCCATAGCACATACGCACACAGTATTGAGGAGGGGGTGTGACCTCATGCAAAACCTTCTGCCTTCCAGGAAGCTCACTCCCCACCACACTGCAATGCATGCTGGGAATTAAAGTCCAGAACTGCAGTGAACTCCAGAATTCTATGTAACTCTCAGAATATTGTGCTTCTTTTTCCCTCATGCAGTTTGCACTCCAGGTGGAAGGAAAATAAAGTGGGGGCAGATGCACCCCTCTGGTGGACACCCATGGAGGGGAGATAAATCCTGGTTTAAAGGGACATAGAGGAGCAATAATGATATTTTGTAATCTTTTACAGCATTTTATTATTACAGTATTGTTTGAATAGAACTGTGTTTAAGTCTGGCAAATGGGTTAAATGCATAGTGGATTGGCAATGCACAGCCATTCCTGAGCCAAACACAGCTGGTGGTTTGTGGCTTCTCAATTATGCTGCTCGTGATTGGCTCAGTGGCTGGACCTTTACAACATTGCATTACTGCTCCTTTCTGTACTTTTATCATTTAAGGACTGCAGAAATGTTATGTTAATTGTAAAAAAATACACTCAAATTAGTGGTGGCTGACAGTAAATTCAATTAATTGGCTGTGATGTGATAACCTTGCAAAACAATAAGAGATAAATAGTAGAAGTCAGTTGTGCTCACATGTATATATATTTTTAGGGACCCCCAGGACCACCAGGCCCTCCTGGTCCTCCAGGACAAACGGTAAGTTTCCATATATTATTGTACATTAAATTGTCTGGGCAAACATCTATCACGACTGATTATGTATTTGTATACGTTCTGCAGAGTTTAACTAAGCTGTACCTTCTTGTATTTAACTCCTAGACACACACTATGCTATTTAAATGTGTGCAGGAGCATACCTCGATCACTATATGGCAGTAGCTTTGCAAGAATGCTTTTAACAATGTTTTATATTTTTAGGAAGACTAGATGGCAGCATTGTTTGTACAAACTTCTGTCTTATAACACTCCAGACACATGCATACTACCAACCTATGTATGCTCTTCATTAAATATACTATAATATACCTAAAGTAGAATGTTTTTCAAAATGTTATCCTCTATCTGAATCATAGTCTATTATTTTTTGTCTTCACTTTGTAATGTCGTAAAAAAAAGTGTTTCTGGAAGCAAATAGAATTATTGTGAACTAGTTGTAAATATAGTGCAGTTCATAGCATTCATGGCAGTGATTTCTTCTAGTTTTGAAGTCTTTTCTGCCTCCTTGCAGAAGAATGTGATTAAATAGATTCTAAATTCTGGACCATCCATTGCTACTAGTCAATGGAAGAGGCTTGCAGAGATGGACAGCTTTGTTGCTAGCCTTTAGCAGATATAGATATTGAATTGTGACGCACAAGGGAAAGCTAACACATTTTGTGTTCGTTTTATTAATTGTACAATATTCAGAGGCTACATTATAAATAAGTAGAAAAACTTTTAATTTTGAAAAATGTGAGCTAAAATATTCAGCCTATTTGATGAGTTAAGCATTGCTGCCTTTTTTATAAGTGGATTCCCTGAGGCTGATTTGTGTAGTGCAAGGGTAGTTGATAAATTCTGACCAGGATATGACATATGAGGAGTGAAGTGGACAAATTATTTATACCTTTTCCTTAGATCCACTGCTTAATTAACCAAGGTCCAGCATTCATTATATGCAAGTTTATAAACAAAATAAGGCTGGAAAAAATAGATTAGTCTATGCACTGGTAATCTATCTACTGATTTAAGCCTTACTTTTTTGAGATGTCAGCTTTCCTTTAATGTAAGTTAACAAATGGGAATACAATTTTATGATATATTTATCAGGTGTACGGAGAAGCAAGTGGTCCAGGACCCCAAGGTTATCCAGGTAATGTAACAAAAATAAAAAATGTAGAACACTTCCTTAGTGTAATTCTCCATTCTCTTCCCTATCTTGTTCCCCACAGTCTGTCTCTTAAATGGATATTAAACATTTTATTAATTTCAAATATTGACAAAATAAGTGTAAAGTTTTAGAGGCAGAATTATCAAAGGTCTTGCGGACCTAATCCGACAGTGTGGATCAGGTCTGCAAGACCTCGCTGAATGCGGAGAGCAATACGCTCTCTGTATTCAGCATTGCACCAGCAGCTCACAAGAGCTGCTGGTGCAACGCCGCCCCCTGCAGATTCGCGGCCAATCGGCCACCAGCAGGGAGGTTTCAATCAACCCGATCGTACTCGTAATTGTGGCGATTCCTGTCCGCCTCCTCAGAGCAGGCGGACAGGGTTATGGAGCAGCGGTCTTTAGACCGCTGCTTCATAACTGCTGTTTCTGGCGAGTCTGAAGACTCGCCAGAAACACGGGCCCTCAAGATCCATTCAGAGCTTAATAAATGGGCCTCTTAGTGTCTATCAAACAATGGGAGCTGCCATGTTGTATCTTAGGTTTCCTTCTCTCCTGTGGCTAATTAGGGACAGTTATAAATAGGTCACTAGAGTGTGCAGTCAATGGCTGTGTGGAATATAACAGTATTCTGCACTTCCATTTCTATTAGGAACTGAAAAGCTTACAATTTCAGAATGCATTTACAGGAAAAGGCGGCAAAATAAATAATGAAACTATATTGCACAGGTTTTTTTTTATAAATACAGTTTATCATTTTACATTACCTTCTAAAAGTGTTTAAAGTCCATTTAAGACAAGCTATGAACGCTCTTACTTCTCATACTTATTTTATTTCGTCATTCTCTGCATTTTACTACTGTTACTAATTCTTCATAGTCTCCGATATCACTAATCACAAAATCTGCACATAGTTCTATTTCCAACTAATTCTGCACTCCTTTATGTCACATAATCCTCATAATTACTGTGCAACGTTTAGCTCCTCACCCTCAGCCCGTCTGCCTGTCTCATTTGCTCTTCTTTTGCCCCATAAGGCCAAAAAGGAGAACATGGATTTCCTGGACCAAAGGGTGATCGTGGTGATGTTGGTCCAGCTGGGCCACCAGGTAAAACATATACAGAATCTATTGTGTCTCTTTACTTTGGAACTCTGAGAGAGAATTTGGTTGAGAGTGCTAGCAGACTGAAGTGATGATGTTAGGTTTCTAACTAGTTATGAGTTGGGGCACTGTTTAATTTTTTTCTCTAATATTGCATTTTTAGGAACCTTCCCATATGACCTGAGTGTCCTTACTTCCAGCTTGCGGGTAAGTTTCTGACCTGAGAATTGGACAATTGAATATAGTTATGGACAAAATAAGTATAAATCTGTGAAAGTGGTAGAAAGTATTGCAGTCTTTGTAGCACTAATTCTTCAGTAATATTCTGTTTTAACAAAGGTCCCCCATTTGATGGTCAAAATAAGGGAGTCAGTTGTTATTGAAGACAGTTCCTTGCCTGGTGGGTGCATAATTTAAGGCATTACCTTCGGTATAGTGCCACTTTAGTAGGTGGTCATAACAGAAGGTTTGAATCAGAGATCTCCTCTATGGATTCTTATAGCAATCCTTTTGAATGGACAGGGCAGAAGCCTATCTTATAGATGCTAAAGTTCGTCATCTAGGCATATGATTTAGCGATGGGTGAATGTCTGTATTCTGTATAGATTAGAATAGCAGAACATATTTTCCTGTTGGCATTCCTTCTGCTACTTGAATATAAATATTTGAATGTAACGCTTGAATATCGATTCACATAGTTACATTTCAATCATAATATCAGAATCATAAATCAGTTGTAAGTATTCAGATATTGAAATGTGACTTTTGATAAAAGGAAAAATGCTGAATACATACTCTAGTTTTAGGATATATTTTGTGAGGTATGTTGTACAGTATTGTCTAATGTTGTTGTTGTGTTATTTTGTTTTGTTTTTAAGGGAGAGAAAGGAGAAGCTGGACAAAAGGGTGAATCTGGTGGCCATTATGGACAGGGAATACCTGGACCCCCTGGAAATCCTGGATATCCAGGTCTACCAGTAAGCATTCTGATCAGCCTGTTCTCTTGTACACACTCTTGCACACGTATGTGTTTAATTACATAAAATACACTCACAGGCATCACATGCCTACAATGGGCCCCAGTTATCTACTTCCTGTATTTATTATTATCCATCCCCTGCCTGTTTTATTATTTCCTATCTGCAGTGCCACACCCTGGACATAAAAGAGTAGGGCCTGTTAATTATCATGCTGGACAAACGAATTTGGAGTGATTTAACTCGCCACCTCAGAGATCTTAAGACTGCTGCTTCTTAACTAGTAGTTTGCAGGCTCACAAAAGGAGAATGTCTCTATATACTTACACACATATTATACAATGACCATATAAGTCACATGTTTTGTCATTAATCTGTTATATGTGCATTCTCAGGGACTTAAAGGTGAAAGCATTCAAGGTCCCCCTGGTCCTCCTGGCCCTCAGGGCCCCCCTGGTGCTGGATATGAAGGAAGGCAAGGGATACCTGGACCACCAGGCCCTCCAGGACCCCCAGGACAACCATCATTCCCTGGTCCTCATAGACACAGTGAGTACTGAGATATCATTTAATATGGATTGATAAGAATGCAATGGGTTGTACCAGGAATAGGGGGTGTCCTGTACACAGACTACATGCAGAGGAAATATCAACAAGACACATTGACACTCACTTGACCTTTTATATAGATTTGATTATCCTAGCATGAAACAATCTCATTTGACTCTGTCTTTGTGGAGCAAATATGCACATGGAGAGCAAGACCACCACTCTTAACAGCAGAAAATACACACTGCCAACAACATGTGTTAGGTTGGTCAAAATATGTTAGCACTAATTCTGTTTTTATTTTAAATGGAATTCAGAAATGTATGAAAAGCTACACATAATGGGCCAGATTGTATTTGCAAAAAGGAGTTTATTTTGGGGTATTTGCTCTTGTCAGACTTATCGCTCGTATTATGAGTTGAAAGTAAACTTGATCGCTTGAGCGAATTTCCGATCTATGCTAGATTGATTACCGCAACTTTAGATTAATTACCGCAACTGGTTAGTTTTTTCGTGAAACTACAAAGTTGCACAAAACACATAAAAAATACATTTGAGAATACAGTTACACTCATAATAACACTTTAAAGGGATAGTAAAGTCAAAATTAAACTTTCATGGTTCAGATAGGTCATGTAATTTTAACCAACTTTCTAATTTACTTTTATCATCAAATTTGCTTTGTTCTTTTGTTATTCTTAGTTAAAAGCTAAACATAGGTAGGCTCATATGCTAATTTCTAAGCCCTTGAAGACTGCCTCTCATCTGAATGCATTTGACAGTTTTCACAGCTAGAGGGCGTTAGTTAATGTGTTTCATATAGATAACACTGTGCTCATGCAGGTGAAGTTAGTTTAGAGTCAGCACTAATTGCCTGAAATGCAAGTCTGTCAAAAGATCTGAGATAAGGGTGCCCATTTATCAAGCTCCGAACGGAGCTTGTAGGCCCGTGTTTCTGGCGAGTCTTCAGACTCACCAGAAACACAAGTTATGGAGCAGCAGTCACAAAGACCGCTGCTCCATAACCCTGTCTGCCTGTTCTGATGAGGCGGTGGCGGAGAGAATAGCCGGAATTCCTCCCTGATCGAGTACGATCGGGTTGATTGACACCTCCCTGCTGGTGGCCCATTAGCCGTGAGTCTGCAGGGGGTGGCGTTGCACCAGCAGCTCTTGTGAGCTGCTGGTGCAGTGCTGAATACGGAGAGAGTATTGCTCTCCGCATTCAGCGATGTCTTGCGGACCTGATCCGCACTGTCGGATCAGGTCCGCAAGATATTTGATAAATAGGCCCCATGGAGGCAGTCAGCAGAAGCTTAAATACAAGGTAATTACAGAGGTAAAAAGTATAGTAATATAACTGTGTTGGTTATGCAAAACCGGGGAATAGTAAATAAAGGGATTATCTATCTTTTTAAACAATAACATTTTTGGTGTTTACTATCCCTTAAACAATAACAAAATTATTTTAAAAAAAATATTGCACACAAACGTTATAAGGGCGCAAAGATATGAGATCTCAGGTGTTAAAAAAAAAATCCAGGCAAAGGGCTTTAATATATAGATACATACATATACATGTCTAAAGATGTAGATGTATGTATATATATATATATATATATATATATATATATATATATATATATATATACACAGGGCTCAAAATTTCAGGTCCTGAGCTACTAACCAGGCCAAAAATGTTACTCGCCACTTCTGATCCCACCCATCACCTGCACATGCCACGCCCACTGCATACCCAAACCACGCCCACTACTCCACGATTCTTTGCATATGTTTAGCAATTGCAAAACACCTTGTGCAGTACCTATATTTTTGTTTTATTTTAGACCTTTTTAAAATAATCACATACACACATACATATTTACATACACACATACATACACATACACTTATTTACATACACATACATATACACACACATAAATACATACATACATATATACACACATGCATATACATATTTACACACCTACACACACACACACATCACTTATTTACATACACACATACATACACACATACATACACATACACTTATTTACATACACATATATATATACACATACACATAAATACATGCATACATATATACACACATGCATATACATATTTAAATACACACACACATCACTTATTTACATACACACATACATACACACATACATACACATACACTTATTTACATACACATACATATACACACACATAAATACATACATACATATATACACACATGCATATACATATTTACATACACACACACACACACATCACTTATTTACATACACACATACATACACACTTATTTACATACACACATACATATTTACACACATATTTAGATACACACATAGGACTACATTTAACCATAACTGCTGGGTATGTTAAAAAAAATGGCCATAGCAGTGCTGACAAATAGAGAACATGTAGTGAAGTCCATATTAAAACTGAGCCAGAGTACAGACATTGATAAAACAAACTTAGGCCTAGATTTGGAGTTCGGCGGTAGCCGTCAAAACCAGCGTTAGAGGCTCCTAACGCTGGTTTTGGCCGCCCGCTGGTATTTGGAGTCAGTGATTAAAGGGTCTAACGCTCACTTTTCAGCCGCGACTTTTCCATACCGCAGATCCCCCTACGCCATTTGCGTAGCCTATCTTTTCAATGGGATCTTTCTAACGCCGGTATTTAGAGTCGTTTCCGAAGTGAGCGTTAGAGCTCTAACGACAAGATTCCAGCCGCCTGAAAATAGCAGGAGTTAAGAGCTTTCTGGCTAACGCCGGTTCATAAAGCTCTTAACTACTGTACCCTAAAGTACACTAACACCCATAAACTACCTATGTACCCCTAAACCGAGGTCCCCCCACACCGCCGCAACTCGATTAAAATTTTTAACCCCTAATCTGCCGACCGCCACCTACGTTATATTTATGTACCCCTAATCTGCTGCCCCTAACCCCGCCGACCCCTGTATTACATTGATTAACCCCTAACTTGCCCCCCACAACGTCGCCGCCAGCTACTTAAAATAATTAACCCCTAATCTTCCGACCGCAAATCGCCGCCACCTACGTTATCCCTATGTACCCCTAATCTGCTGCCCCTAACACCGCCGACCCCTATATTATATTTATTAACCCCTAATCTGCCCCCCTCAACGTCGCCGACACCTGCCTACACTTATTAACCCCTAATCTGCCGAGCGGACCTGAGCGCTACTATAATAAATGTATTAACCCCTAATCCGCCTCACTAACCCTATCATAAATAGTATTAACCCCTAATCTGCCCTCCCTAACATCGCCGACACCTAACTTCAATTATTAACCCCTAATCTGCCGACCGGAGCTCACCGCTATTCTAATAAATGTATTAACCCCTAAAGCTAAGTCTAACCCTAACACTAACACCCCCCTAAGTTAAATATAATATTTATCTAACGAAATAAATTAACTCTTATTAAATAACTTATTTCTATTTAAAGCTAAATACTTACCTGTAAAATAAACCCTAATATAGCTACAATATAAATTATAATTATATTATAGCTATTTTAGGATTAATATTTATTTTACAGGCAACTTTGTAATTATTTTAACCAGGTACAATAGCTATTAAATAGTTAAGAACTATTTAATAGTTACCTAGTTAAAATAATAACAAATTTACCTGTAAAATAAATCCTAACCTAAGTTATAATTAAACCTAACACTACCCTATCAATAAAATAATTAAATAAACTACCTACAATTACCTACAATTAACCTAACACTACACTATCAATAAATTAATTAAACACAATTCCTACAAATAAATACAATTAAATAAACTAGCTAAAGTACAAAAAATAAAAAAGAACTAAGTTACAGAAAATAAAAAAATATTTACAAACATAAGAAAAATATTACAACAATTTTAAACTAATTACACCTACTCTAAGCCCCCTAATAAAATAACAAAGCCCCCCAAAATAAAAAATTCCCTACCCTATTCTAAATTAAAAAGGTTACAAGCTCTTTTACCTTACCAGCCCTGAACAGGGCCCTTTGCGGGGCATGCCCCAAGAATTTCAGCTCTTTTGCCTGTAAAAAAAAACATACAATACCCCCCCCCCAACATTACAACCCACCACCCACATACCCCTAATCTAACCCAAACCCCCTTAAAGAAACCTAACACTAAGCCCCTGAAGATCTTCCTACCTTGTCTTCACCATACCAGGTTCACCGATCCGTCCTGGCTCCAACATCTTCATCCAACCCAAGCGGGGGTTGGCGATCCATAATCCGGTCCAGAAGAGGCTCCAAAGTCTTCCTCCTATCCGGCAAGAAGAGGACATCCGGACCGGCAAACATCTTCTCCAAGCGGCATCTTCGATCTTCTTCCATCCGGAGCGAAGCGGCAGGATCCTGAAGACATCCAGCGCGGAACATCCATCCGGACCGACGACTGAACGACGAATGACTGTTCCTTTAAGGGATGTCATCCAAGATGGCGTCCCTCGAATTCCGATTGGCTGATAGGATTCTATCAGCCAATCGGAATTAAGGTAGGAATTTTCTGATTGGCTGATGGAATCAGCCAATCAGAATCAAGTTCAATCCGATTGGCTGATCCAATCAGCCAATCAGATTGAGCTCGCATTCTATTGGCTGTTCCGATCAGCCAATAGAATGCGAGCTCAATCTGATTGGCTGATTGGATCAGCCAATCGGATTGAACTTGATTCTGATTGGCTGATTCCATCAGCCGATCAGAAAATTCCTACCTTAATTCCGATTGGCTGATAGAATCCTATCAGCCAATCGGAATTCAAGGGACGCCATCTTGGATGACGTCCCTTAAAGGAATAGTCATTCGTCGTTCAGTCGTCGGTCCGGATGGATGTTCCGCGCTGGATTTCTTCAGGATCCTGCCGCTTTGCTCCGGATGGAAGAAGATCGAAGATGCCGCTTGGAGAAGATGTTTGCCGGTCCGGATGTCCTCTTCTTGCCGGATAGGAGGAAGACTTTGGAGCCTCTTCTGGACCGGATTATGGATCGCCAACCCCCGCTTGGGTTGGATGAAGATGTTGGAGCCAGGACGGATCGGTGAACCTGGTATGGTGAAGACAAGGTAGGAAGATCTTCAGGGGCTTAGTGTTAGGTTTCTTTAAGGGGGTTTGGGTTAGATTAGGGGTATGTGGGTGGTGGGTTGTAAATGTTGGGGGGGGGGTATTGTATGTTTTTTTTTACAGGCAAAAGAGCTGAAATTCTTGGGGCATGCCCCGCAAAGGGCCCTGTTCAGGGCTGGTAAGGTAAAAGAGCTTGTAACTTTTTTAATTTAGAATAGGGTAGGGAATTTTTTATTTTGGGGGGCTTGGTTATTTTATTAGGGGGCTTAGAGTAGGTGCAATTAGTTTAAAATTGTTGTAATATTTTTCTTATGTTTGTAAATATTTTTTTATTTTCTGTAACTTAGTTCTTTTTTATTTTTTGTACTTTAGCTAGTTTATTTAATTGTATTTATTTGTAGGAATTGTGTTTAATTAATTTATTGATAGTGTAGTGTTAGGTTAATTGTAGGTAATTGTAGGTAGTTTATTTAATTATTTTATTGATAGGGTAGTGTTAGGTTTAATTATAACTTAGGTTAGGATTTATTTTACAGGTACATTTGTTATTATTTTAACTAGGTAACTATTAAATAGTTCTTAACTATTTAATAGCTATTGTACCTGGTTAAAATAATTACAAAGTTGCCTGTAAAATAAATATTAATCCTAAAATAGCTATAATATAATTATAATTTATATTGTAGCTATATTAGGGTTTATTTTACAGGTAAGTATTTAGCTTTAAATAGAAATAAGTTATTTAATAAGAGTTAATTTATTTCGTTAGATAAATATTATATTTAACTTAGGGGGGTGTTAGTGTTAGGGTTAGACTTAGCTTTAGGGGTTAATCCATTTATTAGAATAGCGGTGAGCTCCGATCGGAAGATTAGGGGTTAATAATTGAAGTTAGGTGTCGGCGATGTTAGGGAGGGCAGATTAGGGGTTAATACTATTTATGATAGGGTTAGTGAGGCGGATTAGGGGTTAATAACTTTATTATAGTAGCGCTCAGGTCCGCTCGGCAGATTAGGGGTTAATAAGTGTAGGCAGGTGTCGGCGACGTTGTGGGGGGCAGGTTAGGGGTTAATAAATATAATATAGGGGTCGGCGGTGTTAGGGGTAGCAGATTAGGGGTACATAGGGATAACGTAGGTGGCGGCGGTTTACGGAGCGGCAGATTAGGGGTTTAAAAAAATATGCAGGGGTCAGCGATAGCGGGGGCGGCAGATTAGGGGTTAATAAGTGTAAGGTTAGGGGTGTTTAGACTCGGGGTACATGTTAGAGTGTTAGGTGCAGACGTAGGAAGTGTTTCCCCATAGGAAACAATGGGGCTGCGTTAGGAGCTGAACGCTGCTTTTTTGCAGGTGTTAGGTTTTTTTTCAGCTCAAACAGCCCCATTGTTTCCTATGGGGGAATCGTGCACGAGCACGTTTTTGAGGCCGGTCGCGTCCGTAAGCAACTCTGGTATCGAGAGTTGCATTTGCGGTAAAAATGCTCTACGCTCCTTTTTTGGAGCCTAACGCAGCATTTGTTTGAACTCTCGATACCAGAGTTAATTTTATGGTGCGGCCAGAAAAAAGCCCGCGGAGCGTTAACAGCCCTTTTACCGCCGAACTCCAAATCTAGGCCTTAAAGAGCTGCGGGAATTTGCCACTCACTTTTTATGCTCCAGATGTCAGCAGTACTGACATCGGTCTTCCCACAACATTCTCCTGTAACTTGTTCAAAGCCGGTGAGCAGAAGGTCTACCCCCGGCCGTTTCTATGACAAGTATCAGCTAGCTGGGTCTGTTAGGGGAGGGATATTCACACAGCCAGACACTACTTAACTTTAACGGAGATGTCTGCATTAGTGCTGAGGAGGGTCACCAGCGGTTACAGGACCTGGTTAAAATGGAAAAGCAGCAGGTCCTAGTATAGCAGCTGCGCACAGCAAACACTACCAATCAACTGTGTGCAGCAGTTTAAACATTGTCATTGTATACTGTGTGGTATGAGCCCTAATGCATACACACAGATATAGTAAACAAACTACATTACCCAATATGCCTTTTTTGCACAGTGATATGCAGCCACCACCTCTGAGTCCCTGCTTGCTGTCTTGTATAACAGTCACCCGGCCACTGCAGCCTCCATCTGAAAGTCACTGATTTACCAAAAAATTGAGACAGAGACGTATTTGGGAGAAGGGATTTTAGTTTATGTTGTGACTGCACCAGAACTTACTCGCCCCTGCATAAATTTCACTCGCCAATGGCGAGAAGGCGAGTGCAGTTTTTGAGCCTTGAGATATATATATATATATATATATATATATATATATATATATATATATATATATATATATGTTGATTGGAGTAGCCGTGTTAGTCCAGAGATTTAGATATAAAAATAACAAGAATATGGCATTGAGCAATGATACTTTTTTTATTGGACTAACTATACATTTATAAGTTGACAAGCTTTCGGAAGAGTTCCTTCCTTTATCAAGTCTGGAGCAATATTGATAAAGGAAGGAACTCTTCCGAAAGCTTGTCAACTTATAAATGTATAGTTAGTCTAATAAAAAAGTATCATTGCCCAATGCAATACTCTTTTTATTTATATATATATATATATATATATATATATATATATATATATATATATATATATATATATATATATATATATCTATTCTGCCGCCCCCCAACGTCGCAGCCACTATATCAATAGGATTGAGCTTGCATTCTATTGGCTGATTGGAACAGCCAATAGAATGCGAGCTCAATCCTATTGGCTGATTGCATCAGCCAATAGAATTTTTTCAACCTTAATTCCGATTGGCTGATAGAATTCTATCAATTCTCATCTTGGATGACGTCACTTAAAGGAACCTTCATTCGTCGGGAGTCGTCGTAAGAAGAGGATGCTCTGCGCCGGATGTCTTGAAGATGGACCCGCTCCACGCTGGATGGATGAAGATAGAAGATGCCATCTGGATGAAGACTTCTGCCTGTCTGGAGGACCACTTCTACCGGCTTGGATGAAGACTTCTCCCGGCTTCGTTGAGGACTTCTTGCCGCTTCGTTGAGGACTTCTCCCGGCTTCGTTGAGGATGGATGTCGGCTCTTCAAAACTGTAATTGGATCTTCAGGGGTTAGTGTAAGTTTTTTTTAAGGGTTTATTGGGTGGGTTTTATTTTTAGGTTAGGGTTTGGGCAGCAATAGAGCTAAATGCCCTTTTAAGGGCAATGCCCATCCAAATGCCCTTTTCAGGGCAATGGGGAGTTTAGTTTTTTTAGTTAGGGTTTTATTTGGGGGGGTTGGTTGTGTGGGTGGTGGGTTTTACTGTTGGGGGGTTATTTGTATTTTTTTTACAGGTAAAAGAGCTGATTTCTTTGGGGCAATGCCCCACAAAAGACCCTTTTAAGGGATATTGGTAGTTTAGTTTAGGCTAGGTTTTTTTTATATTTTGGGGGGACTTTTTTTATTTTGATAGGGCTATTAGATTAGGTGTAATTAGTTTAAATATTTTGTAATTTGGCTTTTATTTTGTGTAATTTAGTGTTTGTTTTTTTTGTAATTTAGGTATTTGTATTTAATTTAGTTAATTGTATTTAATTTAGGTAATTTATTTAATTGTAGTGTATTGTTAGGTGTTAGTGTAAGACAGGTTAGGTTTTATTTTACAGGTAAATTTGTATTTATTTTAGCTAGGTAGTTAGTAAATAGTTAATAACTATTTAGTAACTATTCTACCTAGTTAAAATAAATACAAACTTGCCTGTAAATTAAAAATAAACCCTAAGCTAGCTACAATGTAACTATTAATTATATTGCAGCTAGTTTACAGGTAAGTATTTAGTTTTAAATATGAATTATTTAGTTATTAATAGTAGGTTTTCTTTAGATTTATTTTAATTATATTTAAGTTAGGGGGTGTTAGGGTTAGACTTAGGTTTAGGGGTTAATAACTTTAGTATAGTGGCTGTGACGTTGGGGGCGGCAGATTAGGGGTTAATAAATGTAGGTAGGTGGCGGCGATGTTAGGGGCGGCAGATTAAGGGTTAATAATTAACTAGTGTTTGCGATGCGGGGGTTTAGGCGTTAATATGTTTATTATAGTGGCGGCGATGTCGGTAGCGGCAGATTAGGGGTTAATAATTTTAGTGTTTGTGATGCGGGAGGGCCTCGGTTTACGGCTTAATAGGTAGTTTATGGGTGTTAGTGTACTTTTTAACACTTTAGTTATGAGTTTTATGCTAAAGCATTGTAGTGTAAAACTCATAACTACTGACTTTAGAATGCGTTACGAATCTTGCGGGATAGGCTGTACCGCTCACTTTTTGGCCTCCAAAAACACTTGTAATATCGGCGCAATGGAAGTCCCATTGAAAAAAGACTTTACGAAAATTGCGTAAGTTAATTTGCGGTACGGCCAAAAAAGTGTGCGGGACAGCTGTACCTACAAGACTCGTAATAGCAGCGGTAGTGAAAAAGCAGCGTTATGAGCCTTAACCCTGCTTTTTTAATCATAACACAAAACTCGTAATCTAGCCGATAAATTCAAAAAATCTCACCTGAGAATAATTATCATCAAAGAATGAACAGCTAGTTATGGACAAAAACCTAACAGTATATTCTAAAAAGGATAAACTACTAAAGATTCTATTTAAGAAATGCAACTCCTGACAGTATAACCAAATAGAACCTCTGTTGCAGACAGGATAATTGGCTATACTATAGGTTATACTATAGGTCCTATAAAGCTTATATTAAAATAAACCACACGTACCTTGATACCTGAAATAATATGAAATAGTAAAAGAACCTATGTTATATAAGGCAAAAGATAATATAATAAAATGTATGATTAAAAATACTATGGCACACGAGATATATATAAATAGTATGGCAATAGGAATGTGAATATTTCCAATTCTGTTCCCAGTTAGACAATCAGATTGTAGAAATGGGGAGGTTAAGTCCTATAGCCGTATAACTCCCATTAACATAATGCTGATCCGGTATTTGTTTTGAAAGAGAAAAGTTCTTAGCGTTTAGAATAGCTGTGCTACTCAGCACACTAAAAAAGTCTAGGTACCTGTTAGTGTTTCACCAAGCTCCGGAGCTCCGGTTGTAGATAGATATCCGTACTGTGAAGTGGTTATTACCACCTGAAAGAAGTTGTACTTTATTATTGGAGATTCTTCAGACCAGCCTTTCTTGAGGCGCCCACAGTTCCCCTTTAGATATTGTATCGCTGATGATATTAAGACACTGTTACTTTTTTGTCTACAGCCATAAGTATCCCAGGCCCCCCTGGACCCCCAGGCCCTCCTGGACTCCCTGGAGCATCCTCAGGATCTTCTGTGGTGAGTTGACGTGGGAGGAATATAAAGAGCTGATATGTCCCAAATTGTTCATGCCAAACGAAGACAGTAGGGCAGTAGGGCACATGTAGCTGGTAGAAAAATAGTATAGAAAAAGTCTAACAAAAGCAATCAAAGATAATAACATACGTTTGTGAGTGCAAAGCCTTAAAGAAAACTAGAGAACTGCAACTAATAAATAAATGTTTTATACGGTGGAGAGGTCTGCTGAATTCACAGTAAACACTTTTTTTTTTTTTTTAAATAATGTATTGGAAAAACCTCCCAGGTTTTAAATGTTACATATTTAAAAAATAAATGGGTCAGAAAGGTTTCTACCTTGCTAGTCTACAAACATTGTCCCTCTCTTCTACTTTCTTACAAACATCTACCGTTTTGATATAACTCTCCAAACTGTGAGATTACATTCAGTCCTGCTCATTGGATTATCTTGTTTTTTTGTTGGCCTTTTATAAACCTGTTTCTTATCAGCTTCAGAGCAATTATGCTATTAAGTCCTTTTTAGAAATACTTTTCAAACAGCATCTGATCACAATGACTCCACCCAGTTCATACATTTATTATTGATTTTAGCCCCATTCTAATCCACTAAACTAGTGGTTTATGATCTCACCAAACCTTTATTTATAATCACCACAATGTTTAATAATTGATGTATAAACAGGAGATACAGTATGTGTCCCCATCTCAGAACAAGCAGACTTCTTTCTGCAATAATGGGGTTAAGTCCATTATTGTTGCCCCCTGAAATTTGGGCCATATGCCTGTAATATGTAGGTCAGACAGACACTACTGTTGATCCTTTCTAATACAATAAGGCCTCTTTTTTTAACAGATATTGTTAAATTATTATTTTTTACTACTGCTATTAATCATATTGGCCTATCCCCAGTATATAGGAATCCCACTGTCACCTATAGATTTTTTTCCATATGTTTTTCTATGACTGATTCAGGCATGTATTAGGTTGTGAGTTTAGTAAGCATGTACTTTCCAATATGTATAAATACAAGTTATACATATGTTCTTGTTTTTTTTTTTTTTTTCCCAGGTAACCGTACTTCAGACTTACCAGACAATGCTCAGTTTCGCACAGAGGTTGCAGGAAGGGACAATCGTGTTAGTATTGGAGAGGTCAGAATTGTATGTGCGCGTCAGGGATGGATTCAGATTAATTCTCGTGAGTTTTTAAACATTTGTAAATTTCTTATGTAAAACTTAGGGTGGTGTAGTGAAATATAGGAATACTTCAAGAACAATGAATTATATTGTGATATTGAGTGAACCATATATATATATCAATTGTGCAGAAATGAATAGCTTAAAATCTGAGTTTGGTGATATATTTACATGATCTTCTACATAACCGATTGAAATGGGAGATAAAAAGGATTAATTGTCATGGGAAAAAACTAAAATAACAAAATGATTCAGAAGTCATTAGAGATGGTTGCAGCAGTGATGTGTATGTCTAGAGATAAATTAGCTCTAATTAGCCACTTTTAATTATTATTATTTGCATTCAAGAGTATTAGAATTTGTAAAAGTTGAAATCTTTAATGTTTCAGTTGGGAGATTAAAATGTTTTGTTAATTTATTTATTTATTTGGTTAAAAGGTGTTGAGAGAATGATTGATTATTTCAATTATCAATGTTATCTTTTTACTAGCTTGGAGAACATACACCATTGACTGGGCCAGGCCTGGTAAGTATAATGTCTGTAGAGGAAAAACACTAGGGTATTCTTAGGAGCTTCTTCTTCTTTTTTTTATTTTTAATTAATAAGATCTTAGAAGCTATTTTTTTAAGTAATAAGATCTTTCCATTTTTAAAATTGTGAATTAGCATTAAATAGTTTTGCTACACTGGTGTGTGAAGCTCATTCTTTGTGAAGCTAGGTAAGCACATCCATTGTCAGTGACCTTGATCTATCCTCTCCAGGGTAATGAAGTTGCTGTTGAGGAACCCCCAATTATTATATACCCAAATGGTAATAGAGATTCTGGCGATATACAGGACAGTCGCCCCCGCCAAGAGGAGAATGTACCGCCAGAGCCTCCCAGAGTGGTCCCTCCGCCGCCTGAGCGTGTACCTCAAGGGGATCCTCGATTCCCAGTTCCAGAGAGAAATGCTCCCTCTTCAGTGCACACACATCAGGAGTTTCAGCCTGCGGTGAGAGCAGATTTAGTTCTGGGAGCTGAATAATTTATAGGATCTTTTGAGATTTTTTTTATTTATTAAAGTTTATTTTTTTGACAGCTGCATATGGTGGCTCTGAATGTTCCTTTGAGCGGTAGCATGCGTTCTATTCGTGGAGTTGACTTCCAGTGCTTTGAGCAGGCACGTCAGGCTGGGCTCCATGGCACATTCCGTGCTTTCCTATCCTCACGTCTTCAGGATCTTTACAGCATTGTACGCAGGGCTGACAGAGTTTCCGTTCCTATAGTTAATCTCAAGGTGAGTGTACACAAATTCTAATTTATTTGTACTTTTTAAATAACATGAAAAACTTGTTCATGTTGGAGGCTAATAATGCAGATGTCTGATAACGCTTATTGTGAACATCGCTCATCTTCTCTCTGTGTTCCCAGGATGAAGTACTGTTCGAAAGCTGGGAGTCACTTTTCTCTGGTTCTGAAGGTCAAATGAGGTCTGGTGCTCGTATTTTCTCATTTGATGGAAGAGATGTTTCTCTAGACTCTGCATGGTAAGTTGATTACCAAATTAATATAGATAAAAACCCAGACTTGTTACTGACATTAATTTTAAGAAATATCCTCTAGGCTCTAATGCAACAGACTACAGTTTAATTTGATAAAACCTCTGAGACTTTAGATTTAGACCTGAAATACCAGTCCAATAAATTATTGATATTTAATCATTTAGCCCAGGGATGGCCAACAGAAAACAGCAGAACTAAAATGTGTGCTTTGGAGAATTCTGGTGTATGGGCATACAAGGTGGTTATAAATCAAAAGGGCCCTCTGCAGGGAGAACATCAAGTAGAGGGTAACCTGCAACCTTACCTAAATCTGGCTTTGACATTGGACAATTTTAGGAAATAAAGTATTATTATTTGTGTGTTTAATAGCCATAAATTTATATGCAGCCCTGAAGGATTCTAAAATATTGTCTGCCGGCCCCATGTTTTAGGCGATTGGCACTGATTTATACCAAAGCATAGACTATAGTATTTTTGTATCAGTTTAAGCTGCCGTTTAGATACATTTTTTGCTGTCACAACAATATTAGGAAAATATCTGACTCTTACTTTTTCCCATCAGGCCACAAAAAATGGTTTGGCATGGCTCTGACTCCAAGGGTCGGCGTTTAACTGAGAGCTACTGTGAGACATGGCGCACAGATGAAAGTGCGGTAACTGGCCAGGCTTCATCCCTGATAAACGGGAAACTTCTAGAACAGCGACCACAGAGCTGCAATAAGAGCTTAATTGTCTTGTGTATTGAGAACAGCTTCATGACTTCAAACCAGAAATAAAAGTCGTATGTAAAGCTAGAGGGGATACTCATCCTGACAGAAGTTACAAATGGACCTTCTAAGATTTTTCATGTCCAGAGACCAAAGAGTGTGTGAAGCTGTTCATCCAGTACCTGCCAGGCTATACAGAATGAATTCCTAACTATCTCACACAGGACTTGTTCTGACAGCAGGATGTTAGATTTTTTTTAAGAGGTTACATTAAAAAATGTTGAAAGAGACAAATGCAAAGCTGTTAGATCTCTTGTACTGGAATACAGGACATCTGGAACCAAACTGCCCTCAGTGAGCGCAAATAACCACTTCTAAGGCAGCGTATATGGGTGCCCCACACTTTGTCTCTTTGCCATGTAAGAGAATTCTCTCTATTTTATTCTGTAATATTTAATCACTTAGTTATACAGTCACATGTATCTCCATTTTTCTCTTGTAAACTTTTGTTTCTTCTATTGATCAAAAAAAAAAAAATAGGAAACTGGGATGCATGATTGCAGACAGTGCTCTCAGTAGTGATGCGTGTCCTGGGGTCTCAAGAGCATGTGTGTGAGCTGTGCTCCCAGGGATAAGGGATCTGCGACTCTTGCCCCTGGGAGCAGGGTGTCGTGTGCTTGTGTTGAGCTCTCAGGAGCCTTATGTGTGTGTCCTGTGCTTATAAGTCAGTATGTGTTATGTGTGTTTTGTGTTATGAGCAGTTGTTCATGTGTATACTGCGCATTCAGCAGCAGGATACTGTTTGTTTGTCCTTTGATTTCAGGGGCTATGTATGTACAACATCTTTACCTTTTTTGGGCAATTTGTCTAGGAACATAGTAAACTGACAATTTAAACAATTCTCTGTGGCCCCTATGAGTATGTGTTTTCATTATGTTTTTATGTGTGTGTTTGGATTTTGTGGTGAGTGTGTGCACTTAATGTGCTCTTGCAGACTCAGTGTGTATCTGTGTGTATATGCAGTGCTGTGGCACAGTGAGGTGCTGTGCATGCATTACATACTTGCGGGGCTTTGAGAGTCCTGGAATGTGCACACCCATATTCTGTTGCTTGGTTCCTCACCTGTACAGATAGAACTTGCAGACCTTGCGAGTCAGAGTATGAACACAGGATTTGTGTAACCAGTGATTGTATAAATTCCTCTTTTTTCCTAAAGGTGCTAAAAAGCTTTATTTTTTTTAATGCTTTTAGATTTGGTTTTTAAAACCATAAACAGTTTTCTACCGTAATCTTTGTAAGAAACACTCATAGTTTATACTTGTTGTTATATGTCACTCTGAGTGAATGCCTATTGTCTGAGGTGCTGTTCATTTACCAATGTCTGAGTCTAACATCACTGCTGTCCCAGCAGTTTTACACCACATGCTGCATGATTATTGCCCGGGTTCAGGAATGTATTAATATTATCATACCCTGATTCCCGTTATGTTTGCTTCTCAGGGGTTGAAAAGTACCGATATGCACAGTTATATAGGACCTTATTGTATTGTGATTAAATGTTTTCTTTTTCTGAAATTCAGACAGTTTTTCAAATAAATACAAAATGTACATATGTGTTGTGTTGCTGTTCATCTACAATATTTTGTGTGATAAACCAAATGAAAAATGTCACATAAATCACACTAACCATTAAATTACTGTCTTCCCTTCTATCAAATTTGTATGTAAATAATAATAATAAACATAGGGCCAGATTATGGTGCGGAAACAGAACACCGCTCCTGGCTCTACTGAGCGAGTCTTGTTTTCTTCTCCTAAGCGCATGTCTAGTCACAGTGCGCCCGATCACACTATTAAACTCAATGTAGCTAGCTCCCGCTCTGGTCTGGTAGCGAGCTACATTGAGTTTAATAGCGCGATTGGGCCGCGATGCACTTAGGAGAAGAAAACAGACCCACTCAGTAGAGCCAGGAACGGCGTTCTGTTTTCGTTGTAAAATATCTATCAAACCCTAAATACATATGTACACACACATATATATATATATATATATATATATATATATATATATATATATATATATATATATATATATATACACATATATGCATTGTAGCCCTTTGCAGTTAAGTAGATGGAAACATGTACACAGTATACAGTATATATATGTATAGATATATATTGTACCAAAATACCATCATACATATAGAGAAATATGTATTTATGAATAAATATAACATATTCATGTATGTGAAGAACATTGGAATGTGAAATATTAATATTTTCATGTCAGATTATCGTACATGAGAATATGCGATTGGATTTGCACAAGAGTGGGGTTTTATTTATTTTTCACTTTAACATTCAGATACATACATATAAATGTCCAAATATGTATTTGTGTGTATATACAGATGTATTTATATGTATATATATATGTATATATATGTATTTACAGACATATATACACATATAAACACATAAATACATATGTACACATATATAGAAGTGCATTGGAGCCCTTTGCAGTCATTTAGATGAAAACATATAAAAGCATATTTGTGCAATATTCATATTTAAAGGGACAGTCTACACCAGAATTTTTATTGTTTAAAAAGATAGATAATCCCTTTATTACCCATTTCCCAATTTTGCATAACCAACACAGTTATATAAATATACTTTTTACCTCTGTGATTACCTTGTATCTAAGCCTCTGCAAACTGCCCCCTTATTTTAGTTCTTTTGACTGACATCCATTTTAGCCAATCAGTGCTGGCTCCCTGGAACTACACGTGCATGAGCACAGTGTTATCTATATGACACACATGAACTAACTCCCTCTAGTGGTTAAAAACTGTCAAAATACCCTGAGAGAAGAGGCAGCCTTCAAGGGATTAAAAATTAGCATATAAACCTCCTAGGTTTAGCTTTCAACTAAGAATACCAAGAGAACAAAGCAAAATTGGTGAAAAAAGTAAATTGGAGAATTTGTTTAAAATTACATTCTCTATCTGAGTCATGAAAGTTTATTTTGGACTAGACTGTCCGCTTAATAAAGTGTTAAACTCTGTATTTACTGTAAATATTTTACATCCTAATGTTCTACACATAGCAGAATATGTTCTATGTATTTGTGAATAGATATTCCTATATATCTGTATATATCTATACCTATATATATACTGTATATATATATATATATTGAATCAAAATCCTATCAGATATATGTAGAAATATGTATTTATTAAAAAATATAATATATTTTGCTATGTAAAGAACAATGGAATGTGAAATATTCATATTTTCATGTCCGGTTAGCGCATTTGAGAATATGCAATTGGGTTTGCGCGCAAGTAGGGTGTTGGGTTTTTCCCAATTTTTTTGCTCCACTGACTTCTATGGGGGAATATGTTAACACGAATGCAATATTCTAACTTTGCCCCTACCAAGACAAGAATGTACCCCCAGAGAGTTCCAGAGATAAATGTTCCCTCTTCAGATAGTCTAACGCAAATGAAAACTTTTTTACTTTCAACTTGTAATATGAGCGCTCGTAATCTGGCCCATAATAGGTTATTTTGCTGAACAAAATTAACTAGATACCGATGAAAAAAATCAGAATACAAAACAAGTCACAGAAAAAAGAGACAGTGATCCTTCCTTGAACAGAACAGCATACATACACCAGTAAACAAATACACTTTCTGCAGCTCCACCTACTGTCCAAGCTGCTAAATGACATATGATAGAAAAGGTATGTTTCTTGCTAAGTGCAGTGTATTCCTCGCAATTACAGAAAAATGGCTGGGACATACAAATGAGCACACACTGTGTTAAATCATAAATTCATCCACAGAAGGGTGGAATGCATATAAAAAACTGTCCAACCTCAGATAGTCTGCTTCATTCTTTAACAACTTCTCAAAATGATGGTGCTTGACTCGTGATTAATGTGACCGCAGCTCTAAATCATAGATATAAATAAAGCAATGCTTAAAATGGGATACATTTTTTTGTTTGATCTAAAAAGTGATGTTTAAAAAAAATATAATATATATATATATATATATATATATATATATATATATATATATATTACAGTTTCATAATTTTGTGCCTAAAAGAAAAAAAAATGTATGTGGAGTGTGTCACTTTCCACCGATAGAACTTTGAGAAGGTTTCTTGACAAATGAAAGCATACAAGCAAAATAAATATATACTGTAACAAGGATCTTTGGCAACCACTGTCTTCTAGTGCAATAGAGGACAATCCAGTTAAAGTTTTCAAAACTTTATTTTCTTCCAAAATAGCAAGGTGACTTTAACAGCAGCAAACAGCTTGTTCACAGGTAAGGCAAAAGGACAAGCTTCTGTGCACAAGCTTCCAAAACAGCAAATCTCTGTCTGCGTTGTCTGCAGCAACACAAATGTCCTTTACAGAATGTAACAGCAAACAGAAATCCAGCAAAACGTTTAGTACATAATATTTTTCACAACACATCATATCAGGTGCGCGATCCGATATAGATCGTAGTTTGCGGCGCAAGCGAGGGAACCCGCGTCGCCCGCAGTTTCAGCTCGCAACTCGAGCTATCCCATATATGGCGCCGTCAGATGCTAACGTGCCGTAAGTCTGACAAACCAGCGATGTCCAGAAATCTGCGCAAGTACAAATTTCTGGCGTCGCCAGTGACTTGCGGCACGTTAGAAACTGCCGGCGCCTACAAAACCTGACTAAAGTCTAAATCACCCGCACTGTCTAACACGCCTCCCTAACATAGCCCGACAAGTCTAACACGCCTCCCTAACATAGCCCGACACGTCTAACCCTCTATCCGCTATCCCCCCTCACTAGCCTAACAATAAAATATGTATTAACCCCTAAACCGCCGCTCCCGGAGCCCGCCGCTACCTAATAAAGTTATTAACCCCTAAACCGCCGCCAGCTATATTACATCTATAACCCCCTAAAGTGAGCCCCTAACACCGCCGCCATCTACCTTACCTACCCCCTAAAGTGAGCCCCTACCCCGCCGCTATCTATTTTAAAATTATTAACCCCTAATCTAACCCCCCTACCCCGCCGCCATCTATATTAAATTATTTAACCCCTAAAATACTAAAATATCCCTACCACTAAACCTAAGTCTAACCCTACAAATAGCCCTGAAAAGGGCTTTTTGCGTGGCATTGCCCCAAAGTAACAGCTCTTTTGCCAGCCCTTAAAAGGGCTTTTGGCGGGGCTTTGTCACAAAGTAAACTGCTCTTTTGCCTACAATCTACATCCCCCTACACCGCGGCCACCTATAATAAATGTATTAACCCCTAATCTAATCCCCCTACACCGCCGCCAGCTATATTAACTATATTAACCCTAATTATATTAGGGTTAATATAGTTAATATAGTTATTATATTATATATATTAACTATATTAACCCTAATTATATTAGGGTTCATATAGTTAATATAGTTATTATATTATATATATTAACTATATTAACCCTAATTATATTAGGGTTCATATAGTTAATATCGTTATTATAATTATATATATATATTAAGTATAATAACCCTATCTAACTCTAACATCCTAACTAAACTCTTATTAAAATAAATCTAATATTAATATTATTAATTAAAATATTCCTATTTAAATCTAAATACTTACCTATAAAATAAACCCTAAGATAGCTATAATATAATTAATAATTACATTATAGCTATGTTAGGGTTTATATTTATTTTACAGGTAACTAGTTAATTATTTTAACTAGGTATAATAGCTATTAAATAGTTATGAACTATTTAATAGCTACCTAGTTAAAATAATTACCCAATTACCTGTAAAATAAATCCTAACCTAAGTTACAAATACACCTACACTATCAATAAATTAAATAAACTACAAATATCTATCTAAAAATACAATTAAATAAACTAAACTAAATTACAAAAAAAACAAAACACTAAATTACAAAAAAAAGATTACATTTTTAAGCTAATTACATCTATTCTAAGCCCCCTATTAAAATAATAAATCCCCAAAATAAAAAAAATTCCCTACCCTATTCTAAATTAAAAAAAGTTCAAAGCTCTTTTACCTTACCAGCCCTTAAAAGGGCCTTTTGTGGGGGCATGCCCCAAAGAAAACTGCTCTTTTGCGTGCAAAAAACCCCACAATACCACCCCCCAACATTACAACCCACCACCCACATACCCCTAATCTAACCCAAACCCCCCTTAAATAAACCTAACTCTACCCCCCTGAAGATCTCCCTACCTTGTATTCACCCACCCGGGCCAAACCGATCCAGGCGATGTGTTCCAGCAAGCGGCAGAGAGTCTTCTTCCATCCGGGCGATGTCTTGAAGCAAGCGGCAGAGAGTCTTCTTCCATCGGCGACGTCTTCAAGCAAATCGGCATCTTCAATCTTCTTACTTCGCTCCTCCGCCGCGGAGCATCCTTCCGGCACGACGACTTCCCGACGAATGAGGTTCCTTTAAATGACGTCATCCAAGATGGCGTCCGCCGAATTCCGATTGGCTGATAGGATTCTATCAGCCAATCGGAATTAAGGTAGAAAAATCTGATTGGCTGATTGAATCAGCCAATCAGATTCAAGTTCAATCCGATTGGCTGATTTTTCTAGAATCCTATCAGCCAATCGGAATTCGTCGGACGCCATCTTGGATGACGTCATTTAAAGGAACCTAATTCGTCGGGAAGTCGTCGTGCCGGAAGGATGCTCCGCGGCGGAGGAGCGAAGTAAGAAGATTGAAGATGCCGATTTGCTTGAAGACGTCGCCGATGGAAGAAGACTCTCTGCCACTTGCTTCAAGACATCGCCCGGATGGAAGAAGACTCTCTGCCGCTTGCTGGAACACATCGTCTGGATCGGTTCGGCCCGGCTGGGTGAATACAAGGTAGGGAGATCTTCAGGGGGGTAGTGTTAGGTTTATTTAAGGGGGGTTTGGGTTAGATTAGGGGTATGTGGGTGGTGGGTTGTAATGTTGGGGGGTGGTATTGTGTTTTTTTTTACAGGCAAAAGAGCAGTTTTCTTTGGGGCATGCCCCCACAAAAGGCCCTTTTAAGGGCTGGTAAGGTAAAAGAGCTTTGAACTTTTTTTAATTTAGAATAGGATAGGGAATATTTTTATTTTGGGGGGCTTTATTATTTTATTAGGGGGCTTAGAATAGGTGTAATTAGCTTAAAAATGTTTTGTAATTTAATGTTTTTTTTTTTTTGTAATTTAGTTTAGTTTAGTTTATTTAATTGTATTTTTAGATAGATATTTGTAGTTTATTTAATTTATTGATAGTGTAGGTGTATTTGTAACTTAGGTTAGGATTTATTTTACAGGTAATTGGGTAATTATTTTAACTAGGTAGCTATTAAATAGTTCATAACTATTTAATAGCTATTATTCCTAGTTAAAATAATTAACTATTTACCTGTAAAATAAATATAAACCCTAACATAGCTATAATGTAATTATTAATTACATTGTAGCTATCTTAGGGTTTATTTTATAGGTAAGTATTTAGATTTAAATAGGAATATTTTAGTTTATAATATGAATTAGATTTATTTAATAAGAATTTAGTTAGGGGTGTTAGGGTTAGATAGAGTTAATATAGTTTATATAAATACTATAGTAACTATATTAACCCTAATGTAATTAAGGTTAATATAGTTAATATATATAATATAATAACTATATTAACTATAATATACTTAGGGTTAATATAGATAATATAGCTGGCGGCGGGGTAGGTAGATTAAATTAGGGGTTATTATTTTTAATATAGATGGCGGCGGTGTAAGGGGTTCACATTAGGGGATAGATCAGTTAGATGGTGGCGGTTTTAGGGGCTCACAGTAGGGGGTTAGTTTATGTAGATGGCGACGGTTTAGGGGTTAAATACTTTATTATGGATTGCGGCGGGGGATCGCGGTTGACAGGGAGATAGACATTGCGCATGCGTTAGGTGTTAGGTTTATTTTAGCAGCCAGTTTAGGGAGTTACGGGGCTCCAATAGTCAGCGTAAGGCTTCTTACGGCTGCTTTTTGTGGCGAGGTGAAAATGGAGTAAGATTTCTCCATTTTCGCCACGTAAGTCCTTACGCTGTATATTGGATACCAAACTGCATGGGTCTGGTATACCTGCCTATGGCCCAAAAAACTACGGGCGACGGCAGAAATATATGCGCGTAACTTCTAGGTTACGCCGTATATAGGATACCAAACCCGCGCAAATATTGGCGTCGATTTTTATCGGATCGACCCCCAGGCCTCCAGCCTGGCTGTAATCTATTTAGCTAAAGAAATGCTTCCCTTTTAAACCCTAGGAGCAGTAATCATGAGCCACACCTGAGTTTAATTGTCTTTAACAGCTGTAAGGTATTCACAACTAAAAAACACCAATCACTTCCCTGGGGTTTCTTAGCAAAATGGTAAAGTGAAATGTATTAAACTTGGTCTAATATATACTCCCTCTATCACCAAACCAGACTTTCTGTCACAATAAGTACATCAAGATTGTATGTAGAGCATGAATTATGTAACAATATTAACAGAAAAAAACTGTCCTCAATTGTTATCCCTTGAAATATCCAATTGGGCCACTTATGGGTCCCTGACAGGTATATGTGAAACAAGGTAGGGATTATTTTTATCTTTAGAAACATCATAGGAAATAAACTGTATAGAGTTGCAACTTGATGAAAACCCCTCTTGAGAAACAAAGCTGCCCCTCTTGTGCCATGGAAGCAAGTGTCATATGAGAGAAGGAGGGAGTTAAATATTTATAAGCGAAAGTAAAAGGGATTAAGGGCCTCCCTTCTTGTTATTGCTTCATAGTTATTGCAGCAGACTGTGTTATAATAACTTATAAAGTATGATATTTAGCATGGAGAGACTTGATCATTATGTTAGGCAAATCCAACGGTGAGAATAAAGGTTCTGTACATTTCACAGATAATGGGTATTATTATTATTAATTACTAAATTAATGTGGCCATCTAATGGGCAGAGGTTGATCTATAACTTATTTATACATAGATATATACTTAGAGATTCTATCAAATAGAGAAAAGGGATAAGGTGGGTGTCTGCTGCTTCATTCAGAAGGGGGGAATTCTGTCTCTTATGTCCGGAGAAGGTAAATAGATCCTCTCACATAAATGAGTTATGAATTGGAATATTAAACATATAATCTTATTCAGCTCCCAGTCACGGCTTCGGTCGCTAGCCGTTTCATAAGAGCGAAGCCGTAATCAATACACCGAAGCTATGAGAAATATAATCTCTTAAATGATTGTTAGGATCTCCTAAACAGAACAGATCTACTAACTGCAGTGGCAAAGGCACATGAACACTTCTAAAAAAAGAAGATATTTTACCTCACAATTTCCTCAGCTCAGCAGAGTAAGTTCTGTGTAAAAAAATATACTTTAGCTGTTGCTCAGCTGCAGATAAAAAAAAAACAAAAAAACTGAACAGCAGCCAATCAGCATCAACAGTGCTGAGGTCATGAACTCTTTTATTGTGATCTCATGAGATTTCATAGTAAACTTCTTTAAACTGAATAGGGAAATAATATGAGTGTGCACGTAAGCTCACTCCCTGTGATGCTCTGTTCTGTTTTAGTTAGGATCTGTTTTTACAGAGTTAACCCCTTAACGACCGAGGGCGTGCAGGGTACGTCCTCAAAAAAAGGCAGTTAACGCCTGAGGACGTACCCTGCACGTCCTCAGTGTGGAAAGCAGCTGGAAGCGATCCTGCTCACTTCCAGCTGCTTTCCGGTTATTGCAGTGATGCCTCGATATGGAGGCATCCTGCAATAACCTTGTATGGCCATCCGATGCAGAGAGAGCCACTCTGTGGCCCTCTCTGCACCGGACATCGATGGCCGGTATCGTTGGTGGGTGGGAGCCGACTTGGGAGGCGGGTGGCGGCCATCGATGGCCCTGGTGATGTGGAGGGGGGTGGGATCATGGGCGGGGATGGCCGGGGGCGTGTACGAATGCGCGCACTTGCATGGGAGGGCGGGTGCGTGCACGGGGAGGGAGCGGGTGGGAACCGCTACACTACAGAAAAAGTTGTGATAAAAAATGAAGAAATTGGGATAAAAAAATTATTAAAAAAAAGATCAGGCAGGTTGTGGGGGTTGGTCTGTGGGGGGGGGGGGGAGGAAGCTACACTACAGAAAAAAAAAAAGAAACCCCCCCCCCTTTTTTTTTTTTTGCAAACTGGGTACTGGCAGACAGCTGCCAGTACCCAAGATGGTCCCCAATAAGGCAGATGGGGAGGGTTAGAGAGCTGTTTTGGGGGGGATCAGGGAGGTTGGGGGCTAAGGGGGATGCTACACCGCAGCATATGTAAATATGATAAATAAATAAAAAATTTTTTTAAAAAAACCTTTTATTTTAGTACTGGCAGACTTTCTGCCAGTACTTAAGATGGCGGGGACAATTGTGGGGTGGGGGAGGGAAGGGAGCTGTTTGGGAGGGATCAGGGGGTCTGATGTGTCAGGTGGGAGGCTGATCTCTACACTAAAGCTAAAATTAACCCTGCAAGCTCCCTACAAACTACCTAATTAACCCCTTCATTGCTAGCCATATTACACGTGTGATGCGCAGCAGCATTTAGCGGCCTTCTAATTACCAAAAAGCAACACCAAAGTCATATATGTCTGCTATTTCTGAACAAAGGGGATCCCAGAGAAGCATTTACAACCATGTGTGTCATAATTGCACAAGCTGTTTGTAAATAATTTCAGTGAGACACCTAAAATTGTGAAAAATTTAACGTTTTTTTTTTTAAATTTGATCACATTTGGCGGTAAAATGGCGGCCTTCTAATTACCAAAAAACAATGCCAAAGCCATATATGGATCCCAGAGAAGCATTTACAACCATTTGTACCATAATTGCACAAGCTGTTTGTAAATGATTTCAGTGACAAACCTAAAATTGTGAAAAAATATAACGTTTTTTTTTATTTGATCGCATTTAGCGGTGAAATGGTGGCATGAAATATACCAAAATGGGCCTAGATCAATACTTGGGGTTGTCTACTACACTACACTAAAGCTAAAATTACCCCAAAAAGCTCCCTACATGCTCCCTAATTAACCCCTTCACTGCTGGGCATAATACACGTGTGGTGCACAGTGGCATTTAGCGGCCTTCTAATTACCAAAAAGCAACGCCAAAGCCATATATGTGTGCTGTTTCTGCACAAAGGGGATCCCAGAGAAGAATTTACAACCATTTATGCCATAATTGCACAAGCTGTTTGTAAATAATTTCAGTGAGAAACCGCAAGTTTGTGAAAAGATTTGTGAAAAAGTTAACGATTTTTTGTATTTGATCGCATTTGGCGGTGAAATGGTGGCATGAAATATACCAAAATTGGCCTGGATCAATACTTTGGGATGTCTACTAAAAAAAAATATATACATGTCAATGGATATTCAGGGATTCCTGAAAGATATTAGTGTTCTAATGTAACTAGCGCTAATTTTGAAAAAGAAAATGGTTTGGAAATAGCAAAGTGCTACTTGTATTTATGGCCCTATAACTTGCAAAAAAAGCAAAGAATTTCTATTTCTTAACTCAGGACAAAATTTAGAAACTATTTAGCATGGGTGTTTTTTTGTGGTTGTAGATATGTAACAGATTTTGGGGGTCAAAGTTAGAAAAAGTGTTTTTTTTCCATTTTTCCTCATATTTTATAATTTTTTTTATAGTAAATTATAAGATATGATGAAAATAATGGTATCTTTAGAAAGTCCATTTAATGGCAAGAAAAACGGTATATAATATGTGTGGGTACAGTAAATGAGTAAGAGGAAAATTACAGCTAAACACAAACACTGCAAAAATGTAAAAATAGCCTTGGTCCCAAACGGACAGAAAATGGAAAGGTGCTGTGGTCATTAAGTGGTTAAGGAATAACATGAAGTCTTAGTATGAGTAAATGTAGCCAGCTACTGACACCAATATAAACCTTGTATATGAGTATCAATAATAGGCAATTTAATATATAAACAACTGAAGAGATAATAAGGTTCAAGTGAATAGTTGTACACAACCTTGCACCACAGTGCTGTTAAATAATGATTAACAATTGTTAAATAACAGCATGGTATAAGGATGCTCAAGAGAATAGGAATTGGCACAGAATTAAAGCTTAAGCCACAAGAGGTTAACCTGTTAATAATATATTAGGCAGTTAGTATGTGAATGCTCACTGATAGATGCGAGGGGAATCAACAGTTGAAAGTAAGACTGAAACTGACTTATGTCTCCGGTGGTGTGAGAGCACAGAGGAAGCGTCAGTGACACAGACACCGGTGCTGGTTTCAAGGGTATCGTTCTGTGGATGCTCCGGGGATGCAGGAACGCTGAATAAGCAGAACTTGCTTGTAACGGAAAGCCGTGATCCGGAAGTGTTTCTACGGTGGCTGAGAGAGAGCAAACACTTGAGATATCACTATGTGCAGAGCAAGTGTTACCAAGGTAAATGCGCAGTGCTGAATATAGTAACCCAGTAGGACTTCAGTAAGGAAGCTAGAAAGGAGGCAAGCTTTAGTCTTCAGTATGTATCCATTCAGGACAAGGCTTAGGAGAAAGTCTTACACAAAGTATGAAAGACAAACAATAGCAAGCAATTAGTATAGCCACAAGTGTGATTAAATAACTAGAGGCCAACAAAAGAACCATGCCCCCATTTAAAGAAACAGTAGCCTGACAGTACCCCCCACACAAAGAACGCCAGAGGTGTTCACGGACAGGGTCTATCTGGAAACCTACGATGGAAAAGCGACACAAGACGACTTGCACGTAGGTTGGATGAGGGTTCCCAAGAGTCCTTATCATGGGGGTAACCCTTCCAATGTACCAAATATTCCAGAATGCGGCCACGTCTTCTAGAATCCAAGATCTGGGAGACTTCATATTCTGGTAGGTCAGATAGGTTAGTAGGAGGTATCTGTAAGGCATCACCTCTTATTTGGCGGTAAGGTTTCAGCAGTGAGACGTGAAAAGTAGGGTGAACGTGAATAGAAGGAGGCAGAACAAGGGTGACAGCATTTTGATTCACCACTTTGCTTATCGGAAATGGTCCTATATACAATGAGGTGAGCTTCCTGGAAGGAACGTGAAGTCTCAAATTCTTTGTTGACAGCCACACCTTATCTCCTATTTTATAAGAGGATGACTCTCTTCTTCTAAGGTCATAATAGTATTTTTGGGTATGCTGAGCTTCTTGAATATTGTTTTTCAAAACTTCATGTATGTGGGTGAGATTTCTGGTGAGCTGTTCAACGTTCAAGATCTTGTTGCAGGAATCGGCGAGTGGATGGAAAGTGGGGTTATATCCATAGTTTGCAAAAAACGGCGAAAATTTTGTAGAGGAGTTCACAGAATTGTAATATACACACTCAGCATAAGAGAGATAATCAGCCAATTTGTTTTGTTGTTGGTTGCAATGTGAGCGTAGATATTGCTCTAACCATTGGTTAGCTCTCTCAGTTTGACCGTTTGACTGTGGGTGGAATGCCGTACTAAGTCTTCGGTTTATTTTTAGTTGCAAACAAAGCTCCTTCCAGAATCTGGAGGTGAATTGGCTTCCTCTATCTGTTGTTATGGAATGTGGTAATCCATGAAGCTTTACGATATTTGTCAGGAAAAGGTGTGCTATGGTGTGGTTGGAGTACAGTACTCTGAATCAAAGGTTATAGTCAAAGTGTCCCAATGTATAGTGGGCTGATGTAGTTTTATACAAAGAGACAACAGCTCAGTGGCTTGTTCTATGGCGATTTACCACCCGGAAGCAGCCTCTTTTAGACCAGTGTGCTTTTCACAGAAGAAAACTTTCCTGAAGTATATCAGTCTGATCCCGCCAAGTAAGGTCAGTCCAGCCCCGAAATACCAGGCAATTCTCCTCTGAACAAGGAACATGACAACCCCAGACGATCGTTTCGGCCTCCTATGGGCCTCGTCAGTGAGGTGCAGCCACATTCCTCTAAGCACACTGGGCAAGGAGTCCACGTCTGGTTTCCCCCATCACCCATAGGGAGACTTCCCCAGGGTCATAATAATTTGCATACAAAGAGAGAAGCGCTCTACCAGGAATAAACAACAGCTCAGTGGCTTGTTCTATGGCGATTTACCACCCGGAAGCAGCCTCTTTTAGACCAGTGTGCTTTTCACAGAAGAAAACTTTCCTGAAGTATATCAGTCTGATCCCGCCAAGTAAGGTCAGTCCAGCCCCGAAATACCAGGCAATTCTCCTCTGAACAAGGAACATGACAACCCCAGACGATCGTTTCGGCCTCCTATGGGCCTCGTCAGTGAGGTGCAGCCACATTCCTCTAAGCACACTGGGCAAGGAGTCCACGTCTGGTTTCCCCCATCACCCATAGGGAGACTTCCCCAGGGTCATAATAATTTGCATACAAAGAGAGAAGCGCTCTACCAGGAACGAACAACAGCTCAGTGGCTTGTTCTATGGCGATTTACCACCCGGAAGCAGCCTCTTTTAGACCAGTGTGCTTTTCACAGAAGAAAACTTTCCTGAAGTATATCAGTCTGATCCCGCCAAGTAAGGTCAGTCCAGCCCCGAAATACCAGGCAATTCTCCTCTGAACAAGGAACATGACAACCCCAGACGATCGTTTCGGCCTCCTATGGGCCTCGTCAGTGAGGTGCAGCCACATTCCTCTAAGCACACTGGGCAAGGAGTCCACGTCTGGTTTCCCCCATCACCCATAGGGAGACTTCCCCAGGGTCATAATAATTTGCATACAAAGAGAGAAGCGCTCTACCAGGAACGAACAACAGCTCAGTGGCTTGTTCTATGGCGATTTACCACCCGGAAGCAGCCTCTTTTAGACCAGTGTGCTTTTCACAGAAGAAAACTTTCCTGAAGTATATCAGTCTGATCCCGCCAAGTAAGGTCAGTCCAGCCCCGAAATACCAGGCAATTCTCCTCTGAACAAGGAACATGACAACCCCAGACGATCGTTTCGGCCTCCTATGGGCCTCGTCAGTGAGGTGCAGCCACATTCCTCTAAGCACACTGGGCAAGGAGTCCACGTCTGGTTTCCCCCATCACCCATAGGGAGACTTCCCCAGGGTCATAATAATTTGCATACAAAGAGAGAAGCGCTCTACCAGGAACGAACAACAGCTCAGTGGCTTGTTCTATGGCGATTTACCACCCGGAAGCAGCCTCTTTTAGACCAGTGTGCTTTTCACAGAAGAAAACTTTCCTGAAGTATATCAGTCTGATCCCGCCAAGTAAGGTCAGTCCAGCCCTGAAATACCAGGTAATTCTCCTCTGAACAAGGAACATGACAACCCCAGACGATCGTTTCGGCCTCCTATGGGCCTCGTCAGTGAGGTGCAGCCACATTCCTCTAAGCACACTGGGCAAGGAGTCCACGTCTGGTTTCCCCCATCACCCATAGGGAGACTTCCCCAGGGTCATAATAATTTGCATACAAAGAGAGAAGCGCTCTACCAGGAACGAACAACAGCTCAGTGGCTTGTTCTATGGCGATTTACCACCCGGAAGCAGCCTCTTTTAGACCAGTGTGCTTTTCACAGAAGAAAACTTTCCTGAAGTATATCAGTCTGATCCCGCCAAGTAAGGTCAGTCCAGCCCCGAAATACCAGGCAATTCTCCTCTGAACAAGGAACATGACAACCCCAGATGATCGTTTCGGCCTCCTATGGGCCTCATCAGTGAGGTGCAGCCACATTCCTCTAAGCACACTGGGCAAGGAGTCCACGTCTGGTTTCCCCCATCACCCATAGGGAGACTTCCCAAGGGTCATAATAATTTGCATACAAAGAGAGAAGCGCTCTACCAGGAACGAACAACAGCTCAGTGGCTTGTTCTATGGCGATTTACCACCCGGAAGCAGCCTCTTTTAGACCAGTGTGCTTTTCACAGAAGAAAACTTTCCTGAAGTATATCAGTCTGATCCCGCCAAGTAAGGTCAGTCCAGCCCCGAAATACCAGGCAATTCTCCTCTGAACAAGGAACATGACAACCCCAGACGATCGTTTCGGCCTCCTATGGGCCTCGTCAGTGAGGTGCAGCCACATTCCTCTAAGCACACTGGGCAAGGAGTCCACGTCTGGTTTCCCCCATCACCCATAGGGAGACTTCCCCAGGGTCATAATAATTTGCATACAAAGAGAGAAGCGCTCTACCAGGAACGAACAACAGCTCAGTGGCTTGTTCTATGGTGATTTACCACCCGGAAGCAGCCTCTTTTAGACCAGTGTGCTTTTCACAGAAGAAAACTTTCCTGAAGTATATCAGTCTGATCCCGCCAAGTAAGGTCAGTCCAGCCCCGAAATACCAGGCAATTCTCCTCTGAACAAGGAACATGACAACCCCAGACGATCGTTTCGGCCTCCTATGGGCCTCGTCAGTGAGGTGCAGCCACATTCCTCTAAGCACACTGGGCAAGGAGTCCACGTCTGGTTTCCCCCATCACACATAGGGAGACTTCCCCAGGGTCATAATAATTTGCATACAAAGAGAGAAGCGCTCTACCAGGAACGAACAACAGCTCAGTGGCTTGTTCTATGGCGATTTACCACCCGGAAGCAGCCTCTTTTAGACCAGTGTGCTTTTCACAGAAGAAAACTTTCCTGAAGTATATCAGTCTGATCCCGCCAAGTAAGGTCAGTCCAGCCCCTGATGTAGTTTTAGCCAAGTCAATCCCAGTACAACTGGGATTAAGGGGGAACAAGTGACGTCAAATGTTATGTTTTCTTTGTGTCCATCCCTAGTGGTGAGTAATAAAGGAGTTGTCTGATGTGTGATAGGCCCTTTAGAGGAAGATGTACCATCAAAAACTCGCAAAACAACCGGAAATTGCTTTTTAACAGTGGGTATTTTATTTACAGTGATAAGTGAGGAATCAATAAACACTCCTGAGGCCCCGGAATCCAGAATGGCTGTGACTTCAATCTGATGATGTTCCCACTGCAACATAATAGAGAGATAACAGAATTGGGAAATAGAGGGGTTACAAATAGTATCTCTATGGTTAGGACTATGGTTACCTTTTTTATTTTTTGCCAAGGTGGGGCAGTCTTTAACCTTGTGTATTTTGGTACTACAGTAAAGACACAAATTCAGTAATCTTCTCCTGGCCTTTTCTTCTGGCTTGAGGGGACCTCTGACCAGACCCACTTCCATGGGTTCAACTGTCGATGGTGTTGGGTATATAGGGGTAGGAGTGTAATGTTTGTGTCTAAGTGGTTCTAGAAACCCTCTTTCCTGTAATCTCCTATCAATATTGATACTAAGAGACATTAAATTTTCGAAGGTATCAGGAGACTCTACTCTAGCAAGCTCATCTTTTATAGCATCTGAATTGGTTTTTAAGAGCTATATTATTCCATTCGCTGTCTTTTGACCATCATCTTTTAAAATCAGCTATATAGTCCTCCACTGGTCTTCTAAGCTGTTTAAGTGCTCTCATATTATTCTCAGCTGTTAACTGTTTTAGTGGGTCATCATACAATAGTGCCATGGCAGTGAAAAAAGAATCTATGGAATTAAGTATTGGATCGTTAGTTTCATAGAATGATTTAGTCCAAGCCCTGGGCTCTGCACGAAGATATGATATTACTGTGAGCACCTTCTGTTTTTCAGTGGAATAAGATCTTGGTTTTAAATCAAACATCAGATACCATGAATTGGTAAAATCCCTAAACTGGGATCTATCCCCATAGAATTTTTCTGGTGGGCTAATAATGGGTTCATGTACAGGTTCAGAGGTGTGAGTTTTATGTGCTGCTGTGTCTTTAATAACAGCCCTAAGAGTTTCATTCTGGATCTGTAATTCCCTCAACCCTTGTGCTAGGTGTTCTACCCTCTGATTGAGATTATGCACATGTGTGGTTAACTCTGTAGGATCCATATGGGGCTTGCTATTTTGTGATGCTCTGTTTTGTTTCAGTTAGGATCTGTTTTTACAGAGTTAAGGAATAACATGAAGTCTTAGTATGAGTAAATGTAGCCAGCTACTGACACCAATATAAACCTTGTATATGAGCATCAATAATAGGCAATTTAATATATAAACAACTGAAGAGATAATAAGGTTCAAGTGAATAGTTGTACACAACCTTGCGCCACAGTGTTGTTAAATAATGATTAACAATTGTTAAATAACAGCATGGTATAAGGATACTCAAGAGAATAGGAACTGGCACAGAATGAAAGCGTAAGCAACAAGAGGTTAACCTGTTAATAATATATTAGGCAGTTAGTATGCGAATGCTCACTGATAGATGCAAGGGGAATCAACAGTTGAAAGTAAGACTGAAACTGACTTACGTCTCCGGTGGTGTGAGAGCACAGAGCAAGCGTCAGTGACACAGACACCGGTGCTGGTTTCAAGGGTATTGTTCCATGGCTGCTCCGGGGATGCAGGAACGCTGAATAAGCAGAACTTGCTTGTAATGGAATGCCGTGATCCGGAAGTGTTTCTACGGAGGCTGAGAGAGAGCAAACACTTGCGATATCATTATGTGCAGAGCAAGTGTTACCAAGGTAAATGCGCAGTGCTGAATATAGTAACCCAGTAGGACTTCAGTAAGGAAGGTAGAAATGAGGCAAGCTTTAGTCTTCAGTATGTATCCATTCAGGACAAGGCTTAGGAGAAAGTCTTACACGAAGTATGAAAGACAAACAATAGCAAGCAATTAGTATAGCCACAAGTGTGATTAAATAACTAGAGGCCAACAAAAGAACCATGCCCCCATTTAAAGAAAATGAGCCCTGGAGGAGGAATCGATGGAGGGGTAGGTGACCCCTATCCATGCAATGAAGCAGTCTGGATGGGGGGGTGGAGCTGGGGGCTAGGTTATTTAAGGGGCTTGTAGGTTTGGGTCCTCCATCTTATATCCCTACAATCGCAAGGTGAAGTTTGGTGAGGTTGGCAGAGCTTGCGATTGCAGAGGTATTTGAAATGGAGGACCTTGTATCGGAAATGCAGTCGCAGCGGAGCGTGGTACGGCGTGGCTAAGGGACTACTTAGCCGCCGCCAAACTTACCGGAGGAGGATTAGAGACGGAGAGGAGCGGGAGCAGTAGCGGCAGACCGCAGCGGCGGTCCAGGCCACCTGAGAGGTTATCCCCTACGGGCGGCGGTGTCAGGAGCAGAGGTCACGGCGGTGGGCAAAGGCAGCCGGGTGTCTTGCCTGCGCGCCGGAGGGAGCTGTGTCAGAGAGGAGCGGTGGCCCAGGAGAGAGGAGCTGCGGACCAGGAGCAGGTGGTGTCGCATGCGGCCGTTTCAGAAGCTAGGAGTGGAACGCCCAGCAGGACCAGAATGGTGGCAGGTAAGAGATTGACTGGTGGGCCGGGCCTCGATCTTCTTGGCGGGAATGACAGCGCAGGCTGAGGGAGAGCGGCTGCTAGGCTGGAGGTGGGAGCGGCAAGGGTGGGCACACCCCAGGCCCTTGAGAAGACGCAGGACCAGAGTGGGGAGACAGGGGGCAACGGGGGAGTGTCAGGAGGGGAGATTCAGGACCAAGGGGTGGAAACAAGGGGCAGCAGGGGAGTGTCAGGGAGGGGTAATATGGTAAGTGGTAAAGGAGCAGAGATGGGGGGGTCCCAGTTGTGAGTTCAAGGGGGAGGCAGAGGGAGGGAATGGTGCAGACTGCAGGAGGAGTGATTGTGCAGAAAGGAAGCGGTAGGCAGAGCAGTTTGGGAAGGGGTGCTACGCAGGTCAAGAAAGGGGGAAAAGGTGTTGCGGGGGGGGAGGGGTAAAGGGGAAGGGAGCAAGGGGTAAAGGGAAAAAAGTGTGTGGAAAAGGCAAAGGGGCTGGTAAGGGGAGGGTTGTGCTAGGGGACACTGACATGGCATGTTTATCTTTTGCAGGGACAGGGGCTGTAACACAGGAACAAGTGGGTTGTGGGGCAGAAGTCTCTGCTGAAGCCGAGGTGAGGGAGCTAGATGGGGATGAGCTGTGGATTGACTATTCATATAGTGACCTGGAGGCAGATGATCCGGGGGAAGGAACTTCGGCAGGTCCGGCTGTACCACGGCAGGTAGGGGACCCGGCTGCTCTAGAACACCTCCTTCAGGCATGGGGGGCGGGGCAGGGAAGGCAGGAGGAGAGAGGCAGGAGTAGAGTAGGGAGTGTAAGGGCAGAGGTGAGAGATGAGGCTGTTAGGGAGGTGGGAGTGCAGGATAGGGTTCTCACTGTTTCCTCTTCACAGATACGGCCGCTGGGCAGGGACTCCCAGGTGCGCCACAGTCCTCGGAGGACGGGAGCTGGACGGCGGCGGGAGAGGTTCCACTCGCCTTGGAGGAGGGCTGGACATCAAGCGGGGAGGCGATCCCCAACATGGGGAAGGTTGGAGAGGACTGCAGAGAGGAGCAGCAGAAGGAGGAGGTCAAGGTCCATGTCGCCGCAGAGGAGTGTATGCAGGACAAGGGAGAGGGAACCCAGAGGGAGGCCGGAGGCCAGGGCGGTGGAAGCGCCAGCTGCAGAGGCGGGAACAGCAACGGCACCCACGGTAGCAGGTGAGGGGGCTGCTAGCACTGTGGGAATGGCTGGGAGTGCGCATGGTTTAGGTGTGGCTCAGAATGCATTGGTGAGTGGATTGAGGGAGTTGCTGGCGAGCCACAAGGAGAAGTGGCGGCAGCATGGGGAGTAGGGGGTGCAGGGGTCCCAGCGGCGGGACTGGGTCAAGCAGTAGGGGGGCCGGCAGTGGCTCAGCCTAGTGGGAGTAGCATGGCAGGCACAGTGAAGGTTGCGGAGAGTGCGCTGCGGAGACCTTGTTTGTGTTCCATTGGTCCGCTAGGGATACATTTGTCGCAGGAGGTGAAGGAGAAAATATGGAAAAGAGAGTTCTATTACCGCTGATTATAGAGATCAAGGGTGCGAAGGGTGACAAGGAGAAGAAGGAGGAGGACGAAAGGAAGAAGAGGTACAGGAAGCTACCGAAGATGTTGACTAATTGGTCAAGGGCCTTTTGTATACTGGCGGCAGTGATTGGGGAGAAGGCGCCGGAGCAGTGTTCTGCTTTATTCTGTTACTATGATGAAATTTCAGGGGCGTATAGGACGTATGGAGGCCTCGCATGGTGGCGTTATGACGAACACTTCCGGCAGAGGATGGCGGTGCACCCAGAGATGCGGTGGGATGACCGGGACATGGGAATCTGGTTGGAGCTGATGACACCATTGCGGGGTTCCTTTCGTGGTTCAGGGGGAATGGGAAGTCAAGCTAGTGGAACAGTTGGAGGGAGTACGAGCAACGGAGCGGCGGTGGCCATTAGAAAGGGCTTGTGCTTCCAATACAATGAAGGGTAGTGTAAGTTCGGAAGTGGATGCAAGTACAAACATGCATGTTCGGGATGGAAAGGAAGCCACCCATGGGCCAGATGTTTCAAAAAAGGTAACAGAGCCGGAAAAGGGGGTGAGACTACTCCTAAGGGCCAAGACTCCGGTGAAGGTAAGAAGGATGGTACCTTGGTTAGAGCAATTTGCTAGAGTCAGGGGTAAGGCTGGAGATGCAGAGTTGCTCCTTACAGGGTTTAGTTCAGGTTTTCGGATTCCATTTGTAGAGGGGGGTGTTATGTTCCTGTCCCTTTAAATCAGGATGTTCAGGTATTCACATCCCTATATAAGGCCCCTCCTCCAGTCTACCTATGCTTGGTAATTTGTATTCACTTAGCTATAAGCTGAGCAACAACGAAGACACCTTGCTGATATTCCTAACCAAGGAATTTACTCATATAACTACAACTGCTGTGTGCTTTTCAACTTTGGATCGTCATATACCAGGTTTCCTTGTTTTGTCCGGAATCCTTAAAGTATCTCTTACTTGTTAATACTGTTTCTCCCGGCTTCTACATTGAAGCTGTGTATCGGCGTCTGACGTCACCGTAAGTCTCTGGAGCTCTCTCTCACTCTGGCTGCAAACAACCAACTCCTGTGCTTAATAGCAACTCACCTTGAAGCTGCGGTAACCGTTACTATTCCTTACTGTCTGAAGTTGGTAACGTATTATACCTTAATTCACTTGCTACTTTGAAGGACTTTCCTGCATGTTTTACAGTGTAACGCTTATGCAAATTCAGCTACCGTTAACATTCTGATTACCTGTAATATCTTTCGATTCAGCTTGATGAACTGTGCTTAATTATTCTATGTGCTTAATCAAATAATCATACTATTGGTTGTGAAAGACTGCCTGCTGTTTATATGAATACTAACAACGTTATATACTAACTAAGGACTGCCTGTTAACTAAAAACAACATATCATGTTATAGAGCTCTCCTGCTTACTTTATATAGAAACACCTCCTGGTTGCAACCTGTGTTATTTGAGGCTGACATTCACCTACTAATACTCAATCTTACCTATATCTTTCATTTATCTACTATCTCTATAATTATCTGCATATTGCAACCTGGTTTTGCAATCGGGATAATATACCTTTAAATCTCATTTCTTTCTCTCTGCATAATTATCTGCATATTGCAAACTGCTATTGCAATCGGGATAATATACCTTTAAATCTCATTTCTTTCACTCTGCATCCATGCAGCAGTGACCCTCAGATCTATGAGCAAAAACTAGGTTCTTGATTACATCTAATGAACCTAAAGGTTTGGTGTGAGACTGAGTGGTCCTGCAGTTAAGGATATTTAATACTTGCACCTAACATAACATATTTAACATATTACCAAGCCTTAACATATATCCTGCAGCATGGATATCACTGAACTTACAAACCGTGTTGGTTCCCTTGCACAAAGCATGGACCATATGCTACAAGGCCTCAGAGAAATTAAAATTGAAAATGATCACATTAGGAAGTTTATTAATGAGCACTTATCTGATAAACCTGCTCCTATTGAATTAACACCTGAACCAACTGTTTCTCCACCTGAAAAATTCTTTGGTGAGAGGACTCAGTTTAGAGAATTTAAAAACTCCTGCACTCTGTACTTTTCTTTAAAACCCCGAACCTATACATCTGATCGGGTCAAAGTTCTAACGGTCATCTCATACCTTAGAGGAGAGGCTAAATCCTGGGCTAACGCCTTCTATGAGAACAATGACCCCATATTGGACTCCTTAGATGCTTTTTTCTCTGCCATGTCCCTATTATATGAAGACCATCATAAGCAGAATACTGCTGAGACTGCTCTTAGGAGCCTACGACAAGGTAAAAGAGCAGTAGAAGAATATATCACGGACTTTAAAAGATGGGCACCAGACACCCAATGGAATGAACCTGCTCTGAGAAATCAGTTCAGAACAGGTCTTTCTGAAACATTAAAAGATGAATTAGCCCGTGGTGCTGTTCCTGTGGAATTAGAGAATCTTATGACCTTATGTATCACTGTTGATAGAAGGATAAGAGAACGTAGATCTGAAAGGGCACTATCTGATCCTGTTGCCAAGAAAATCCCGGTATACCATCCTGTGGTCACTGCACCATCTAAATCAAATGATGAACCTATGGAAGTTGCTGTCATAAGGGGTCCTCTAAAACCAGAGGAAAAAGCCAGAAGGAAGCTACATAACTTGTGTTTATATTGCGCAGCAAAGGACCATGCTGTTAGAGACTGTCCTGTGCTTATCAGACAGAAGAGGGGTAAGAATCTTCAGCACCAAAATTGCCTTAATAAATTGTCTGCGCTTACCACTCATTTACCAATTTCTGTTCTTTTGCAGTGGCGTCTACAGAAGACAAAAACCCAGGCCGTTATTGACTCTGGTGCATCTGGGAATTTCATTGACCAAGCATTTGTAACAAAACATAAAATACCCACAATAAAAAAAGATAGTGCACAAGCCATAAGATTGGTTGATGGTTTTCTTATGAATACAGGGCCTATCACCCATCACACTACACCCTTACAAGTTATCACACAGAAGGGCCATACTGAGACATGTACATTTGACATTTTGCCCTCTAGTTTATACCCGTTAATTTTTGGTATCAATTGGTTGATAAAGCATGATCCTGATATATCTTGGAAGCAAGGTGTTGTGAATTTTAATTCCACTTACTGTAAGGAAGTCTGTTTTCCCAAAGCTTCTGTGTGTTGTATGACTGATCATGTTTTACCTGAATGTTATAAAGAATTTTCCGATGTGTTTGACAAAGTAGAAGCTCAGAACTTACCCCCCCATAGGTCTTATGACTGTCCGATAGACTTACTACCGGGCAGTTCTATTCCCTTTGGTCATATATACCCTATGTCAGAACCTGAATTGGTTCATTTGAAACAGTACTTAGAGGATAACCTTAAGAAAGGTTTTATAAGACCTTCCACCTCTCCAGCGGGTGCTGCAATGTTTTTTGTTAAAAACAAGGACGGGTCACTTCGTCCTATTATCGACTACAGACAACTTAACAAATGCACCAAGAAAAACAGGTACCCACTCCCACTTATCCCTGAACTTATAGAACGGTTGCAAGGAGCTAAAATTTACACAAAATTAGATCTTAGAGGAGCTTATAACTTGATAAGAATGAGGAAAGGCGATGAGTGGCTAACAGCTTTCCGCACACGTTATGGACTGTATGAATATACAGTAATGCCTTTTGGGCTGTGCAACGCTCCTGCAACGTTCCAGTGTTTTATAAATGACGTATTTCATGACTTACTTGATGTCTGTATGGTCATTTATTTAGATGACATTTTAATCTATTCTGACAATATAACAAACCATCACACCCATGTCAAGCTTGTTTTGTCCAGACTTCGTTCACACCATCTCTATGCCAAGTTAGAGAAATGCATTTTTAATACCACTACTATTTCCTTCTTAGGATACCATGTTTCCCCTTCTGGTATCGCCATGGAAGCAAACAAAGTGGAAGCTATTACTAACTGGAGCACCCCCCGTACAAAAAAGGATGTTCAGAGATTTCTTGGGTTTGCAAACTTCTATAGGAAGTTTATCAAGGGCTTTTCTGAGATTGCTAGACCCTTGACTAAATTAACTCAGAAAAAACCTGGTTTCTCTTGGAATATCCATGCTGAGAACGCATTTAATATATTAAAGGAGAGATTTGTAACAGCACCGATACTCAAATTCCCAGATCCCAGTTTACAGTACACGCTTGAGGTTGATGCTTCTGAGTACGCTCTTGGAGCTGTACTTTCACAAAGAGTTTCACCCAAGGAAGCACTGCATCCAATATCATATTACTCTAGGGTAATGAGCTCAGCCGAGCTAAATTATGCTATTGGTGAAAAAGAGCTTCTTGCTATAAAATCAGCACTAGAGTTCTGGAGACACCTCCTTGAGGGTACTAAACATACTATTCTTATACTTACGGATCATAGAAACCTTGAATATTTAAAAACCAGCAAAACGTTAACATCTAGACAAGTTAGATGGAGCCTCTTCTTTTCAAGATTTGATTTTACCATCACTTACCGCCCGGGTTCCAAAAATACAAAAGCAGATGCGCTTTCAAGGAAGGATCCAAAACCTCAACATTATATACCTCCAGATTCTATCATTCCACAAAATAAGTTCATTGGATTAACTTCAATCACTGAAACCTCTATAAAAGAGTATCAGAGAGCAGATCCAAAACTCCCATTAGCAGACCTACAAAAACACAGTAGTAATCTGTATTACCATGGAAACCAGATATACATACCAGAACCTCTACGTAATGAATTGATGCATTCTGCACATGATTCTCTTCTTTCAGGACATCCTGGACTTCATAAAACATTACGGATACTTCAAAGAGACTATTGGTGGCCCAATATGAAAACTTCTGTCTCTTCTTACATTCGATCCTGTTCAGTCTGCGCTACTTGCAAACATTCTAGAACTCGTCCTTATGGTCTTCTACTCTCATTACCAGTTCCTGAAAGACCCTGGAAGGACATAGCAATGGACTATATAGTGGAGCTACCCCCATCCTCTAACCATAACACAATTCTAGTCATTGTTGATCTGTTTTCTAAAATGGCACATTTTATTCCACATATGGGTTTACCAACCGCATCCGAAACAGCCATACTGTTCTTGAATCATGTTGTAAAGTTACATGGACTACCCGACTCCATCACGTCTGATAGAGGATCTCAATTCACCTCTAAGTTCTGGACTCAGTTATGTTCTATTCTCAAGATTACTAGGAGATTAAGTACTGCTTATCATCCCCAGACTAATGGTCAGTGCGAAAGGACTAACCAGTCTCTTGAACAGTATCTGAGATGCTATTGTACCAACCAACAGGATAATTGGTTCGCTCTGCTGCCTACTGCAGAATTTGCACATAATAACATGACCAACGCATCTACAAAAACTTCGCCATTCTATATTAATTATGGTTTTCACCCTTCATATCATCTTTTCCACAGAACCGATTCCTTGCTACCTACGGTTGATCAGACTGTCAATACTATTGCTGAGGGGTTTTCTGTTCTCAAAACAACCTTACAAGAAGCTCAAGCTTCACAGAAACATCATTATGATTTAAGACGCTCAAAACCCCCTCTTTATAAACCTGGGGATAAGGTTTGGCTAAGTACCAAACACCTGAAACTCTGTATCCCAAGTAAAAAGCTTGGAAGTCTTTTCATAGGTCCCTATGACATAGTTAAGGTTGTTAATCCAAATGCTGTGACTCTTCAGCTGCCTCCTTCTCTCAGGATACATCCTACATTCCATGTGTCCCTCCTGAAACCTTTCTCTCCGATAAGGGATCCCCCTCATCCTTCGTTGACTAACCCTCCAGTTGTGGATGATGTTGAGTATGAGGTGGATTCTATCTTGGACTCTCGTTTCTACCGCAATCAACTCCAGTACCTGGTACGATGGAAAGGTTTTGGGGCTGATGAGGACTCCTGGGAACCATACTCTAATTTGTCGGCACCCCGTCTTCTTTCAATTTTTCATCGGAGACATCCCGACCGGCCCAAGCCTTGATCCGCGGAGCGGCTCTTTTTAGGGGGGCGTCCTGTTATGTTCCTGTCCCTTTAAATCAGGATGTTCAGGTATTCACATCCCTATATAAGGCCACTCCTCCAGTCTACCTATGCTTGGTAATTTGTATTCACTTAGCTATAAGCTGAGCAACAACGAAGACACCTTGCTGATATTCCTAACCAAGGAATTTACTCATATAACTACAACTGCTGTGTGCTTTTCAACTTTGGATCGTCATATACCAGGTTTCCTTGTTTTGTCCGGAATCCTTAAAGTATCTCTTACTTGTTAATACTGTTTCTCCCGGCTTCTACATTGAAGCTGTGTATCGGCGTCTGACGTCACCGTAAGTCTCTGGAGCTCTCTCTCACTCTGGCTGCAAACAACCAACTCCTGTGCTTAATAGCAACTCACCTTGAAGCTGCGGTAACCGTTACTATTCCTTACTGTCTGAAGTTGGTAACGTATTATACCTTAATTCACTTGCTACTTTGAAGGACTTTCCTGCATGTTTTACAGTGTAACGCTTATGCAAATTCAGCTACCGTTAACATTCTGATTACCTGTAATATCTTTCGATTCAGCTTGATGAACTGTGCTTAATTATTCTATGTGCTTAATCAAATAATCATACTATTGGTTGTGAAAGACTGCCTGCTGTTTATATGAATACTAACAACGTTATATACTAACTAAGGACTGCCTGTTAACTAAAAACAACATATCATGTTATAGAGCTCTCCTGCTTACTTTATATAGAAACACCTCCTGGTTGCAACCTGTGTTATTTGAGGCTGACATTCACCTACTAATACTCAATCTTACCTATATCTTTCATTTATCTACTATCTCTATAATTATCTGCATATTGCAACCTGGTTTTGCAATCAGGATAATATACCTTTAAATCTCATTTCTTTCTCTCTGCATAATTATCTGCATATTGCAAACTGCTATTGCAATCGGGATAATATACCTTTAAATCTCATTTCTTTCACTCTGCATCCATGCAGCAGTGACCCTCAGATCTATGAGCAAAAACTAGGTTCTTGATTACATCTAATGAACCTAAAGGTTTGGTGTGAGACTGAGTGGTCCTGCAGTTAAGGATATTTAATACTTGCACCTAACATAACATATTTAACAGGGGGTGAGGTAAAAGTCAGGGGTAACTTGAGGTCGGCTAAGGAATTCCCGGAGGTAGTTCAAGGAAAACTAGACAAGGAAGTTGCGCTGAGTAGGATGGCAGGACCATTTGAGAGTCCGCCCATGGGGAATTTGAGGGTGTCACCATTGGGGGTGGTGCCTAAAAAAGCGGTGGGCCAGTTCCGTATGATTCACCATCTGTCATACCCGAGGGGCTCCTCAGTGAATGATGGGATCGACCTCGAAGGTTGCAGCGGAACGGTATGCCTCGTTTGATAAGGCGGTGGCTCGGGTGAGCTGTGCGGGAAAGGGGGCGCTGTTGGGAAAAGTGGATGTGGAGGCAGCCTTTCGGCTGTTGCCGGTGCACCCGGTATGCCATCATTTGCTAGGGTGTTTTTTCCGAGGTGCCTTTTACGTAGATCTGTGCCTGCCGATGAGATGTTCTATCTCATGCGCGTACTTCGAAAAGTTTAGTACTTTTGTTGAGTGGGTGGTGCGGCGAGCGTCGGTTTAGCTTCTGTCATTCACTATTTGGACGATTTTCTCTTTGTGGGGACGGCGGACAATGGGCATTGTCAGTTGCTGATGGATTGTTTCTTCCAGGTGGCGGAGGACTTTGGGATTCCGGTGGCCCATGAGAAAACGGAAGGTCCAAAAACATCTTTGAGTTTTTTGGGGATTGAGATCGATTCCATGGCTATGGAGTGCCGTTTGCCTCAGGACAAGGTAGTGAACCTAAAAGGATCAATTGCAAAGGCAATGGGAAAGCAGAAGATGCGGCTGAAGGAACTACAATCGTTGGTGGGTAAGTTGAATTTTGCCTGCCGGATTATACCAGCAGGGAGGGTTTTTTGCAGACGGCTGTCGCTTGCAACTGCGGGAGTGACGGAGCCGAGGCAGTGGATTAGATTGGAGTCGGAGTTGCAGGAGGATTTGAAGATTTGGTTAGCCTTTTTGGATAACTTTAATGGGAGGGTGTTGGTGCAAAAGAAGGCGGTGGTGAACAGTGATATGCATTTGTTCACGGATGCATCAGGGGCAATGGGTTTTGGGGCATACTGCAAAGGACGTTGGTGTGTGGGAGAGTGGCCGATGGAATGGAGAGAAAAGGGGCTGACTAGGAATCTGGTGTTTTTGGAGATTTTCCCTATTCTGGTGGAGGTGAGAGTGTGGCCTGAGAACTTGATAGACAAGAGAGTAGTTTTTCACACGGATAACCTAGGTGTGGTGTTCGCAATTAACAGGCTGACATCCAGTTCTTTGCCAGTGGTTTGGTTGTTGAGGCTGTTTGTCTTGGAGTGTATGCGGCTGAATGTGTATTTTCGTTCAGTTCATGTGCCCGGTTGTCAAAATGTGATTGCTGACGCTCTTTCTCGATTCCAGTGGGATCGTTTTCGGAAGGAGGCACCGGAGGTGGAGGCGGAAGGGGTCAGCTGCCCGACGGATCTGTTGGAAGTGAAATTTTGGGAATGATGGAAGTGGCAAGGGGAGCATTAGCTCGAGGTACATGGGAGGCATATGTGAAGGTGTAGATTCAATGGCTGCAGGTGCTGAAGAGTAAGGGGGTGATGGCTTCAGAGCAAGGGTGGTTTGAGGGTCTGTTGGAATGGATTGGTATGTGGAAGAGAGAGGGCCTGTCTAGGTCGGTGGTAAAGAAGAGGATAGCAGCTTTGGGTTTTCTGTTTAAATTATTGAATCAGGAGGATATGACAAAGAGGTTTGTGGTCCGTTTGGCGATGAGGGGGATCTGTAGAAGGTGTGCAGGCGGGGACAAAAGGAGGCCAGTGGTTTTTGCGATACTGCAGACGTTAGTGCACGTGTTGAAGGGTGTGTGCTCCTCAGAATTTGAGATGGTGTTGTTTCAGGCAGCTTTTACGTTGGCCTTTTTTGGGGCCTTTCGGGTATCGGAGTTGGTGGGGGCCAATAGATGGGATTTGGGGGGACATCGGCCAGGGATATTTCGGTGGAGGAAAGGGTCTTATGGGTTTGGTTGAGGAGTTCAAAAATGGATCAGGAGGGTGTGGGTCGTTGGGTGAAGATTGGGGAAACAGGAGGGCCATGCTGCCCGGTGAGGTTAGTGGCTAGGTACGTGGAAAGGAGGCCGGCTGGTTTCCTCCCACTGTTTGTACATAGTGATGGGTCGGCGTTATCCCGTTTTCAGTTTTTGGCGGTGATGCGGAAAGGGTTAGGGAAGTTAGGTTATTCAGCTGGGGAGTTTGGAACCCATTCCTTCCGGATTGGGGCTGCCACGGAGGCCGCCAGCTTGGGGCTTGGTGAGAGTGTTATAAAGAGAATTGGAGGATGGAAGTCTGGATGTTTCCGTTTGTATGTCAGGCCAGATTTGAAGATTTAGATTGTTTTTGTTTTAACAGGTCCGGTCATCTGCTGGATTGTGGGGCATTCCTACATTTATTGGGCCCGCAAGGCTGCGGCGGTGAAGGACCTGGGAGGGCAGTTGAATTTGCCTGAGGAGACAGTGAGGTTGAGATGGCTTGGGGTTCGGGGGTTGAGGTGGGTACAGCTTCTTAGAAAAGTTATAGATTACGCTAGGTTGTTTTGTCCTCCAGATATTCTATTGGTTCATGTGGGAGGCAACGATTTAGGCTTCCAGTCACAGAAGGAGTTAGTGGACAATATCAAGAGAGATTTGGGTAGGTTGAAGGTATTGTTCCCGAATATCACGCTGATTTGGTCAGATATAGAGCCTCGATCAGTATGGAGGGCAGCATGGGACCATAAGAAGCTGGAGGTTTCTAGGAAAAAAAAATAATAGAACCATCAGTAGTTTTGTTAGCAGGTTGGGGGGATTCTGTATCCACCACGTGGAATTTGAGGGAGAGACAGGGCGTTGTTTTTTCTTGAAAGATGGGGTTCACTTGAACGAGGTGGGGCTCCACCTCTTCAACTTCAACCTTAGAGAAGGGGTGTTGCAGGCCTTGGCCCGGGTGGGGCGTGCTTGTCAGTGACGCGCTGTGAGGGTGCGGGGGTGCTTGTTATGGAATGGGGGATAAAGTAAAGTGGTACCTCCCTAAAAGAGGCGGGAGAGTTGTGTGGGGGAATGTACCTGGCGGTAAGCTGGTGGAAGGTACGTCTCTGGGGGCAAGCACCTTAGGTTATTTGGTTTGTTATTAAAGTTTTAAGCTATTGAAGTTTATCAAAGTTAAATGTTAAATTATTAATATTTTAATAAATGCGGGCTGTGGCCTTTACACCCATTTTTTGTAGTATGTGTTTTATTGTTAGTGCGGAATTTATGCCATATGGGGTCAATGAGCCCTGGAGGAGGAATCGACGGAGGGGTAGGTGACCCCTATCCAGGCAATGGAGCAGTCTGGATGGGGGGTGGAGCTGGGGGCTAGGTTATTTAAGGGGCTTGTAGGTTTGGGTCCTCCATCTTATATCCCTACAATCGCAAGGTGAAGTTCCCTCCCTCCCTGTTGATTGGTTTCAGAGGAGGCGGGGGTGCGGGGGTGCTTGTTATGGAATGGGGGATAAAGTAAAGTGGTACCTCCCTAAAAGAGGCGGGAGAGTTGTGTGGGGGAACGTACCTGGCGGTAAGCCGGTGGAAGGTACGTCTCTGGGGGCAAGCACCTTAGGTTATTTGGTTTGTTATTAAAGTTTTAAGTTATTGAAGTTTATCAAAGTTAAATGTTAAATTATTAATATTTTAATAAATGCGGGCTGCGGCCTTTACACCCATTTTTTGTAGTATGTGTTTTATTGTTAGTGCGGAATTTATGCCGTATGGGGTCACAGTAGCCTGACACTCCCTTAGCTGTCCTGGAACAGACATACTGATTTGCTGCTTAGAAGTCCTTTACAATGGGATGTGGCAACTGAGGAATTTTTGAGGTAAAATAGCTTTCTTTTTTACATAGAGATATTCAGGTGATATTTTCTAGTCAGCTTTTTACAGCTATGCTGCATCACTTTCAAGTGTTCCAACATTTGGGTATCATGGCCCTTTAACTTTAGATAAACAGTAAAACACATTATACAGGCATAATATGGAACTAACAAAACAGTATTAACCATATATAAATGACAGTCCAGGTACAAAAAGATTAAGAAGGCAAAGTGGTGATTTATGCTGCCGTGTTATTAACCTATGCCCTCTCTATTGGCTGTCTGCTTATTAGAATGCATTGAGTAAAAAACAATGGGAGAAACTATGTGAAGGGTGCTGGGTGCTCTGGTATCTTCACTGTTAAGTCCCAAAAAGGAAGAGTTTAAACTTTAAGCCATTCTCCCAGTATTCATTGGGTGCGTTGGTTGAGCTCACCGTTAGGTCAGATGGTATTCCTGAGTGTTAAAGCTACCGAATCTGTATGAATGCTGCGATGTTTAGGGGATCAAACAGTTCTGAACATGTGTGGCTCTCAGCAGAGTGTTTGCGGGAGAGAAACGATGACCATCTGATCCTGACCACTTAAGTATGCCATGGTGATTATGAGAGGAAGGCTTAGCTGCTCCTGAAGGGTTTTCCTGTCTAATAGTGTGAGATTATGGGCACACAGAGTGAAATTATAGGATTCGTCTTTTAAGCGAGGCATCGCTATTTCTGATGGTATGTCGGGATCTTGTCTGTCAGTGTAGTAGATAGATGCTGGCTCAACCACATCCGTTTGTTCTCTGCATGATCATGGTTTCCTCTTTTGCAGATTGTGTCATGTGGCTCTTGATTCCCTTCATACTTGTGCTGTGTTGGTATTTCAGCAGCCTCTAGAGTAGAGCTGTGCAGGCATTTTTTCATGATTTTTAGCCATAGTGCCTCCACTCTGGCGAATCAGTCGTCTATGGTCAGTGGTCCTGTGTCGTCTGACTTGGTTGCCATAATGGTGTAATTGTCTCTGTTTAGCGAAAAAAGTAGTGGCAGTCTGTAGTATCCGATGTTGAAGAGGTAGAAGTGCATGTCTCATAAAATCATACAGCAGACTCCAGTCAGAAAGCAGTCCTATACTGCAAATATCCAGTCCGATCACCGTTATAGGAAAAAAAGGCAAACTACAACTGCTGCTGACAGAAACCACTCAACTTTCTTTTCTTGTCTACGTATTTCATTTGCCCCTACGCAAACTTTCTCAAAATTAACATAGTGGCATAAGTGCCTATACAAATTACCGGGTTATTTAAACCAACAAATGCACGCCTCTTCCATCTTATTTCAACCAAACCTAGGGTATTTCAAAAACCACTACTCCCATATTACGGCACGTAAAACCTATCATTCAGGAAGATTTTATTTCCCACTCCTCCGCCTGATTGTCCCGTATGCCTATATGCACTACAGTATACCTATATGGTACATCAATATGCCTATATGCACTACAGTATGCCTATATGCACTACAGTATGTCTATATGCACTACAGTATGACTATATGCACATCAATGTTTGCTGATGATACAAAAATTTGTAACAGGGTAGATGTTCCAGGAGGAGTTGATCAAATGAACTGTGATATTAATAAACTAGAGGACTGGTCAAATAAATGGGATCTGAAATTTAATATTACCAAGAGCAAAATTATGCATATAGTATCCAAAAACCCAAAGGCCAATTATAGTCTCAATGGTACATTACTGACTGTAATTAAAGAAGAAAGGGATTTGGGAATTATTATTTCAGATGATTTAAAATTTGGTACACAATGCCGCAGTGCAACCAGCAAGGCCAGTCAAATGCTTGGTTGCATTGGAAGAGGTTTTAGTAGCATAAATAGCAAGGTTCTTATGCCACTTTACAGATCATTAGTTAGACCAAATCTGGAATACTGTGTACAGTTCTGGAGACCATATCTTCAGAAAGATATAAATAAACTATAAGCTTTCCAAAGGAGGGCTACTAAAATGGTACATAGTCTAAAATATAAAACGTACAAAGAAAGACTCTATGATCTAAATATGTATAGTTTAGAGGATAGAAGGGAAAGAGGTGACATGATAGAAACCTTTAAATATATGAAGGGACTTAATAAAATAGAAGCTGAAAGCATTTTTCACAAAAAAATAAATGCCAAAACAAGGGGTCACAATCTAAAGTTAGAGGGTAGCAGATTCAGGAGAAATTTAAGGAAGCATTTTTTTACAGAAAGGGTGGTGGATTCATGGAATGAACTTCCATTTGAGGTGGTAAATACAAAGGCCTCTATGTATCAAGCCGTCTACTTACCTGCATTCGCCGGCCCAATACGCTCGCCTGAGCTCGCCTACCATTGCCGCCGCCGACCTGAATACGTTCGCCAAAGTTATCAAGAAAGCTGTCAAGAAGCTGCGCACCAAGTACGGAGTGATGAGCAGCGGACTGTTGTTAACTGACAGTCATCGATCTCGCTGCTCATCGGCTTCTTCACAGCTTTCTTGCTAGCCTGTCACTAAGCACCCACACTAAACTATACTGTTTTACCCCCTAAACCGCCGCTCCCGGAGCCCCCCGCACCTAAATAAAGTTATTACCCCCTAAACCGCCGCTCTTGGACCCCGCCGCAACTATAATAAATATATTAACCCCTAAACCGCCACTCCTGGACCCCACCGCAACTATAATAAATATATTAACCCCTAAACCGCAGCTCCCGGACCCCGCCGCCACCTACATTATACCTATTAACCCTTAATCTGCTGCCCCTATATTAAAGTTATTAACCCCTATCCTGCGGATCCCGGACCCCGCCGCAACTAAATAAATTGTTTAACCCCTAAACCACCGCTCCCGGACCCCGCCGCAACTAAATTAAATGTTTAACCCCTAAACCGCCGCTCCTGGACCCTGCCGCCACCTATATTAAACTTATTAACCCCTAAACCTAAGCCACCTAATAAAAAAAAAAAAAAAAAAACGAAAATAATAAAATGCCCTACCCTATACTAAATTACAAAGTAATCAGCTCTTTTACCAGCCCTTAAAAGGGCTTTTTGCGGGGCATTGCCCCAAAGTAATCAGCTCTTTTACCTGTAAAAAAAAAGCAATACAATACCCCCCCAACATTACAACCCACCACCCACACACCCCTACTTTAAAACCCACCCGATCAACCCTTAAATAAACCTAACACTACCCCATTGAAGATCACCCTACCTTGAGCCGTCTTCACCCAACCGGGCCGAACTCTTCATCCGATGCGGGCACAAGTGGTCCTCCAGCCGGGCAGAAGTCTTTATCCTATCCGGGCAGAAGAGGACATCCGGACCGGCAGACATCTTCATCCAAGCGGCATCTTCTATCTTCATCCTTCCGGCGATGAGCGGCTCCATCTTGAAGACCTCCGGCGCGTCTTTTACTGTTCAGTGACTGAGAGCGGTCCCACCCGCTCTCTGCGTCGGCTAAATGCGCGTTCACATTAAATTTACTTATGTGCATGCATTACTTTATATTAATTATTGGTAATACTATTTCAAATGTACTTAAAATTGTATAAAAAGATAGAATTCAATAAGTTTTTTACAGAAGTTAGAAACGATACTTACTTAGACAGTGATCGCTGAGATATGATCAATTCCAAGCCTATTTGTCTATCAATTGAAAGAGAGCATGCGCGTCTCATGAACGAGCACACTCATGAAATTGCATTCCTGACGTTGAACGCATGCGCATAGCGATCTTGTGACGTCCCAATGTTCAAGCTGAACACCATGTGGAGAAAACGATGATTGGATGCCGATATAGAGGGAGAATGTCAATCAAATGTCACAAGATATCGGGTGGAGGATACAATAGGAACGTCGGATAAGTAAATGATAAAATTTATTGCTATGTACTAAAATTAAAAAAAAATTATGAATTAAAGTTGATCTAAATTTTAATATATTTTAAGAAGTCGTAAAGTACTTAGTTTATCTTTACCCTACCTTTAAAGCTAACGTAGGCACTAAGTCACACAGTCACTCAAGCCTCTTAACTCCTCCACCAGTCCACCACCGCGCACATGCTGCCCCCCCGACCCCTCCCCCCCCACCCCGCATACCAAAAGAAAATCCAAAGACCAAAAAAATAAAAAAAAATTAATAGATTTAAAAAAAAAATGCTGCTTCAGTATGAAGCATAATGGGGCCCCTAAAAAGCCAGGCCCTCGGGCAAGGGCTGATTTGCCCGACTTGTCAGTCCGCCCCTGTCAGTGGTATAAGTCATACATTCTTTGTCTGCCTGCCTGGAACAGTTCCCACATATATGGTTAGCTGTTGCTAAAACATATCATTATCTGCCACTACATGCAAACTGGATTGATTATTAGATTACTGGTTATTCACACATTGTAAAGCATACTAAGGACTGTTTTACAATGTGTGAATATTAACCAGTAATCTCATATTCAAGCCAGTTTAGGAACAGTTTGTGGCTAGGATGAGATCATACAGTTATCCTGACTGCTTTAAGCCACACAGGAAGATCTGTTTTACAGTAATACAGGGTTGCAGACAGGTAACACAGGTGGAGCCTGCTGACCTAACACTGACCTCACTCAGTCTCACTAAGTGTAGCATTTTCACTCACAGCATCCAATATTTGACTGAGCCTGAGTTCAAATGCTATAATCAGTGAGACTGGGTGAGGGCAGTGAAAGGAAATCATTATTTTAATACTGGTCAGGTATTTATGTTTAAAATAAAGAATATTTCCAAATCACAGTCCAAGTAACAAGTATAATATTTACTTTTATTATCCTAATTTACACTTTCACTTCCCCCTTTAGATGATTACTTGAAGTATTCATCTAAAGTGGAGAAGTCAAAGTGTAAACGATAATTAAAATAAATATTTAATTTGGGAGATTAATTTAGATTAATTATAGATACTAACCAGCCATCCAAAAGCCAATATGGAAGTTGTCAAGTGAAGTAATCAAGCAAGCAAGTTTTTACTTACAGAGACTATGGGTCATATTTATCAAGAAGTTATGAAGCAGCATCAAGAAGTTATGGGTCATATTTATCAAGAAGTTATGAAGCAGCGGTCTAAAGACCACTGCTCCATAACTTGTCCGCCTGCTCTGAGACAGCGAACAGAAATCAACCCGATTGGTGCAATGATACTTGCTGACAGCGTATGCTGTCGGCATTTATCGATGGGCAGCGATATGCAGCGGACATGATGCGCTACTTCGTATCATGTCCGCCCACACATTGTTAAATATGCCCCTATAACTACTACAATATGATTTAAATGCAATACAGAGAGCAATCTTTTGCACATTGCTTGCCTCAAGTAAGTCTAGACTCCAAACTTCATCACTTGTGTTGCCTGACTCGGTCCTCCTCCACTACATGTGTCCACATGAAGCTATGCTGCTGCAGTGCCACCTCTAGCTGCGCAGTCAAAAGTGTGTGCGCAGTTGTGCATTTGTGCACAGTGGCTGGGTGGGTGGCTGTAGCAGGAGCCACAGGGCGATCATTAGTATGTGGACCGGAGTCATCCACACACTGTCCACATATTGCAGGGGGTGCAGGGGCTCAGGTCTGCCTCTATGCCAGGACTTGTCATTTACCAGCTCCTTCCTGCTCCAAGTAGTCTTCACACGATGGGGTTGATGAGTTGATTGATGGCCCCACTAAGTCACACGCCACCAACACCGGCCGTACATGTAAGAGCGCCCAACCCCCCTTGGCCCCCCCCACCCAATTCAGAATCCAAAGCCCAAATAAACAATTTATATATTATATTAATACATTTTAATATATATATAAAAAAATATTGCTGCAGTATGATGCATGTGGCCCCCTAAGATACCGGGCCCTCAGACAATGGCCAATCTTCCCGACTTGTCAGTCCGCCCCTGCTAATAGAGGTTTGTGTATATATTGGTAAAACGATACACAACATCATACTGATTTTAACCCCTTACTTGCAGCATGTTTATTATCTCACATATCTTGCACTTTACCTACTATGTATTATTATACCAGATGATAACCCGGTGTCTCTCATATTCACTGGAGTAGGTTGTTTTCCTATATTCTAAAAAATCTGGGTGGTGATTGATGTTGTGTCTATCTATACAGTTATACTACATGCTTTGGGTATTATAGCTGTATGGTATTTTTTTAACAAATTTTTGGAATTTCTTCTTACACATAACTTTTTCTTATTTGACGTTTTTTACTTGCAGTGCTGTGGCACTGCTATGGGGCAAAATACACCCCCTCATTTACAAATCTGTATGTTGGGTTTTGGGAACTTAAATATCTATTTGATCTGTATAATCCCTTTAAAGATGACTGTAAGGGTTCCTGTCTGCTGTGTTAACTGACCTTGTACCTTTAAGATGCTCCCTATAAAGAGTACCTCCTCCTAGCACACCTTGCTGGTTAATTAAGTTGTTTCCTAGCCTCAAGCTCAACTGAGTTACTTGCTCCCTATTGGAATTGTGACTACCTTGCTGTACCTAATATTGGGAACTTCAGTTATAGCAGAGCTCACAAAGCTGCACCTTGTAAGCCTACCTGATTCAACTCTGTTGTTGTTCTTCACCTGATTCCGTCTCCTCTGCTAACCAGAGTGCTGCTGCTTCTCCGCACACAGCCTGTGCAGCAGCACTGATGTCTTCATCTACGGCCTGGGCCGCTCTCACATGCAGAGTTAGTCTACAGCTCCTAACGTGAGTACCAGAGCGCTCCTGCATCTCCGCACACAGCCTGCATACAGCGCTGACGTCATCAGCTACGGCCTGGGCAGCCCTCGCATCCAGAGTCTATGCAGCTTCCAGCGTGTGTGTGAGTACCGCTCCTCCGTTCACAGGATTCAGGTCAGACTTTCACTTCAACTCCATTGTTTGCACATTGTTACAAGGAGGCTTAATTTACTACTATCCTGTTAGACTTCATATCGTTAAACTTGTATCATATGCCTTATAACTATTCAATAGTATTTGCCTAGTTTGTGTTTTGTAATCTAAGACATTGATTACGAATTTCTTCACAAAGTTCCAGGCATAGATAAAATACCATTTTCTGAAACATATTGCTATTCATCCTTACTGTTTCTTAAATGGAACACACACAACTTTAAGTTTAGTGATACATGCACTGTTGTTACTGACCAGTCTTTGACAGAATTAACCAGCCAAAAAGGAAGGATTTTGTGTTTGTGTACACTGTATAATCCTACATATATACATCATGGAACAAGACCAATTAAGTGACAGGGTTCAGGTACTTTCAGACAGACTGGAAGCCCTTTCTAGCTCCTTCAATGAACTACAGGTAGAAAATCAGGCATTGAAAGCCTTTCTTAGGGAGACTCTCACACCCAAAGCTACCTCTGTAGAAACAACACCAGAACCTATGGTCTCCCCCCCAGAGAAGTTCTCTGGAGACAGATCAAGATTCAGAGAGTTTAGGAATTCATGTCTGTTACTCTTTGAAATGAAGCCCCGCACTTATCCAACCGAAAGGTCTAGAGTGCTCACAGTCATATCCTATCTGAGGGGGGAGCCAAGGGCCTGGGCAGACACTTTTTATGAGAATGAAGATTCCATTTTAGGGTCTTTATCTGCTTTCTTAAATCAGATGTCTGTGCTTTATGATGATCCTTTCAAGCAGGTCTCAGCAGAGAATACTCTCAGGTCTCTCAAACAGAGAAAGAACCCTGTAGAGAACTACATAACACAATTTAAGATCTCAGCTCGTGATTCCGAATGGAATGAGGTCTCTCTTAAAACTCAGTACCGTTTAGGTTTATCAGAGGAAATTAAAGATGAACTCTCACGCACAGGTATACCGGATTCTTTAGAGCACTTGTTTACCCTCACTATTAATATTGACAGACGTCTTAGGGAACGCCGTTCTGAGAAAGCTAACAGTACAAGGAGTTCATCTTCTACTGTAGCCTACTCTAGTAAGGATACACCTCAACCTATGGACAATGGGTTTATGAAAGGACCCCTAACCTTGCAAGAAAAATCCAGAAGGAAACTGCACAGTCTGTGTATGTATTGTGCCAGTCCCTCACATGAGGTCAAGGACTGTCCTGTCCTCACAAAAAATAAGAAGGGTAGGTTGATTTATTCTACAGAATCTTTTTTAATGAAAGTTATTAAACCCTCATACCTGACCATACCTATTACTTTACAGTGGGATCAAGTACGGATAACCATTGAAGCCATCGTCGATACTGGGTCTAGCAGGAATTTTGTTGATCAAGCTTTTGTTAAACAAAATAAAATACCCCTTGTGTGTAAGCATCTACCGGTCTCTGTGAAGGTTATTGATGGCACCATGCTTAAATCAGGTCCTGTTACACACCAGACAACAACCTTACAGGTAACATCATGCACACACATCACAGAAATACTCACATTTGATGTGAAAACCTCCCCTATGTTTGATATAATACTTGGTATAGACTGGTTAAGAACACATAAACCATCTGTGGATTGGAGTAATCTTAGTTTAACTTTTCCTCAATTCACTGATGGAGAACAAAAATCCTCTGAGTTATGTTGCAGGTTCATGATAATATTCTACCCCAACAGTATGCCGATTTCTCTGATGTGTTCAACAAAAAAGATGCCGAAAAATTACTCCCCCATAGGGACTACGATTGTCCTATTGATTTGCTCCCAGGGGTCTCAATCCCTTATGGACACATTTACCCCCTCTCAAAACCAGAGCTAGAACACCTTAAAAATTACATTGACGAAAATCTTAAGAAAGGCTTTATAAGACATAGCACATCCCCAGCAGGTGCAGGCATATTTTTCGTTACCAACAAAGATGGTACATTGAGACCCATTATTGACTATAGGGAGTTAAATAGGCGTACTAGGAAAAATCCACTCCCATTAATACCTGAGTTAATAGAAAGATTAAAGGGACATTATACACTCATTTTTTCTTTGCATAAATGTTTTGTAGATGATCTATTTATATAGCCCATAAAGTTTTTTTTTAAATTAATGTATAGTTTTGCTTATTTTTAAATAACATTGCTCTGATTTTCAGACTCCTAACCAAGCCCCAAAGTTTTATGTGAATACGCTCAGCTACCTACTCCAGCTTGCTCCTGTTTGTGTAAAGGGTCTTTTCATATGCAAAAGAAGGGGGAGGGGGGAGTGTCTTATTTGCCACTTGCAGTGGGCTTTCCAGCAGCCTTTTCAACAGAGCCAAACTGACAGCTTCTAAGTAAGTTTTTAAACAGTTTTATACTGAATTTTTATATTAGTATCTGTGAATCTTATTCTTTATAGTAGTGTCTATTACATGCAGTTATATGAAAATGAGTGTATACTGTCCCTTTAAGGGGGGCCTCGATTTTCACAAAATTGGATCTTCGAGGAGCCTATAATCTAATACGAATGAGAGCTGGCGACGAATGGCTCACTGCTTTTCGGACTAGATATGGGCTATTCGAATATACAGTGATGCCATTCGGTCTATGCAATGCCCCAGCAACATTTCAGTGTTTGATTAATGATCTTTTCAGGGATATACTAGATGTTTTTGTAGTTGTCTATCTTGACGACATCCTGATCTATTCTCAAAATCTTGATCAACACAGAATCCATGTAAAGGAAGTACTAACTAGATTACGTAAGAACAATCTATATGCCAAATTAAACAAATGCATATTTGAGTCCAACAACATAACTTTCTTAGGTTATGATATAACCCCTGAGGGTATTAAGATGCAGGATGATAAAGTCCAAGCAATATTGGATTGGCTTGTACCCCATTCTAGGAAAGATGTACAACGGTTCTTGGGGTTCTCGAATTATTATAGAAAATTTATCCCAGGGTTTGCTTCCATCACTAAACCACTCACTGAACTCACCAAGTTAAACCTAGCTTTCAAGTGGTCAAAAGAAACTCAAACGGTATTTGATTTACTGAAACGTAAATTCACCACTGCACCTATCCTGCAGTACCCTGATCTAGAGAAACAGTTTATTTCAGAGGTTGACGCTTCAGAATTCGCCATAGGCGCAGTTCTCTCCCAAAGGAAATTGTTCAAGGATCCATTGCACCCTGTTGCCTTCTTTTCCAGACTCATGCAACTGGCAGAGTTAAACTATCCCGTGGGCGAAAACGAATTGTTAGCAATAAAATGCTCCTTCGACCATTGGAGACATCTGCTGGAGGGGGCTGCACAACCAACGGTTATCTATACCGACCATAAGAACTTGCAATACTTACAATCCAACCAAACTCTATCCTCCAGACAATTACGCTGGAGTTTGTACTTCTCCCGTTTTCATTACATTATTACTTATAGACTGGGGGCAAGGAATGGCAAGGCCGACGCACTTTCCAGGCGAGATTCTAAACCAGAAAATCTCAATACACCTGCCACTGTCATTCCTAAGGACTGCATCCTAGGGGTTCTATCTGATCTATCATCTGTTCTGAAGGACGCAATCGTCAAGGACTCTTCAGCACCACATGCAGATCTCACCTGCAACCCTAACGGTTTCCTATGCAAGAATGGGAAGTTATATATTCCTCCTACTTTAAGACTTTCTGTTCTTAAATCAGTTTATGAGTCCCCCCTTGCAGGACATATGGGTAGGGATAAAACTACGGAATTGCTCAAGAGATCTTTCTGGTGGCCAACTTTACATCAGGATCTGAAACAATATCTCACTCAATGTATAGCATGTGCTACAACCAAACCTTCGCGACAACTTCCTGTGGGGCTCCTACAACCCCTACCAGTTCCACAAATTCCTTGGGAGGCAGTTTCCATGGATTTTATAGTAGACTTACCCCAATCAAGTAACTACACCACCATACTTGTCGTAACAGATCTTTTTTCAAAGATGGCACACTTTATACCAATTTCCTCCTTACCCACCTCAAAAATTACGTGTGATCTTTTTATTAGTAACATTGTACGACTCCATGGGATACCTAAAACAGTCCTTAGCGACAGAGGATCTCAATTCACCTCTAGGTTTTGGAGGAATATGTGCACCGCGCTTCATATTGAGCAGAAACTTTCCACTGCTTACCATCCGCAAACGAATGGTCAGACAGAGAGGGTGAATCAGTGGCTCGAGCAGTATTTACGTTGTTTCTGTTCTCATCAACAAGATGCTTGGGCCACTTATTTACCTTTAGCCGAGTTTGCATATAACAACACTCAAAGTTCTACTACTGGCACATCACCTTTCTATGTGAATTATGGTTTACATCCTAATTTCACCCTCCTACCCAGAGTTGAAACACCTTGCCCACAAGTGAATGATCTCGTCAATGACATTGTTGCCAACTTCTCTTCGATTCGTGGTCATATCCATCATGCGCAAGCTTCACAACGTAGGTATTACGATCTCTGACACCGACCCTCTCCACAATACACTGTGGGACAACGAGTGTGGCTCTCTACTAAGCATCTTAGGATACCGTATCCATGTAGGAAACTGGGTGAACTCTTTTTAGGTCCTTTCCCCGTTACCCGGGTTAATGGCCCTTCAACAGTAACATTACAACTTCGACCCTCCTTCAAGATACATCCTACGTTCCATGTGTCTTTGGTCAAACCATGTAACACTCCTGCCTCACTCGCTGGAACTGGTGATCAGACCCTCTCGGGTGCCCCTGACACGGAGTATGAAGTTCACAGTGTCCTGGATTCTAGACCCGCTCAGGAGTTCTATTCTACTTAATCCATTGGAAGGGTTTCGGTCATGAGGAAGACTCCTGGGAGCCTGCTTCCAATGTTTCGGCTCCTAGGCTTGTTTCCCTTTTCCACAGACGTAACCCTGATCGCCCCAGACCCTGAACCTCGCTGTGGTTCCTTTGGAGGGGGGCTATGTAAGGGTTCCTGTCTGCTGTGTTAACTGACCTTGTACCTTTAAGATGCTCCCTATAAAGAGCACCTCCTCCTAGCACACCTTGCTGGTTAATTAAGTTGTTTCCTAGCCTCAAGCTCAACTGAGTTACTTGCTCCCTATTGGAATTGTGACTACCTTGCTGTACCTAATATTGGGAACTTCAGTTATAGCAGAGCTCACAAAGCTGCACCTTGTAAGCCTACCTGATTCAACTCTGTTGTTGTTCTTCACCTGATTCCGTCTCCTCTGCTAACCAGAGTGCTGCTGCTTCTCCGCACACAGCCTGTGCAGCAGCACTGACGTCTTCATCTACGGCCTGGGCCGCTCTCACATGCAGAGTTAGTCTACAGCTCCTAACGTGAGTACCAGAGCGCTCCTGCATCTCCGCACACAGCCTGCATACAGCGCTGACGTCATCAGCTACGGCCTGGGCAGCCCTCGCATCCAGAGTCTATGCAGCTTCCAGCGTGTGTGTGAGTACCACTCCTCCGTTCACAGGATTCAGGTCAGACTTTCACTTCAACTCCATTGTTTGCACATTGTTACAAGGAGGCTTAATTTACTACTATCCTGTTAGACTTCATATCGTTAAACTTGTATCATATGCCTTACAACTATTCAATAGTATTTGCCTAGTTTGTGTTTTGTAATCTAAGACATTGATTACGAATTTCTTCACAAAGTTCCAGTCATAGGTAAAATACAATTTTCTGAAACATATTGCTATTCATCCTTACTGTTTCTTAAATGGAACACACACAACTTTAAGTTTAGTGATACATGCACTGTTGTTACTGACCAGTCTTTGACAATGACATAGTATTTTACAGGAGGTTTATTGATCTGATTTTGATCTTCAGTGAACCTCTAGGTAATAAAGGTTTTCAAAGGTTTTTGGATTATGTCAATAAAAATGACATGCAATTGAAATTTGTAGGAATTTACAGCAACTGTAAAGCCAACTTTCTGGACATAGCTTTAGAAGGTAATGGAAAGAAAAAAACGTGATTATCTCTAAAACCTTTCATAAGCCAAGTGCAGGAAACACTGTGCTGCATGCAAGTTCGTGCCACCCCCGACACCTAATATGTGCTATTCCAAGAGGGCAGTTTATCAGGTTGTGAAGGAACACTAAGTAGAAACGTATTTATATGAAACAGTCTGCAGAACTGTGTAAGAGGTTTGAAAAGGCTATGATTCACAACAGCTAGAAAAAGTCAGAATGGAAATTAGCCAGTTTCATATATCACAGCAGGACCAAATAATTAAAGACAAAGGTATAAGACAGTCAGATTTATTGTTTACCACTGAATATACAAACCAATTCCCAGACATTGTGAGAATACTAAAATGGAATTTGTCTATTTTGGCTAGTGATGAAATTTTGAAGGATAGTGTAAAATTGCGTAAATTTGTTTCTAAAAAAACAGTCACTCTGACTTCTAGATGATCACCAAGCATGGTGAAAAGACCAGAAAGAGGTGATACTTGGTTGAGAACTAAAGGGAACTTCAGATGTAGGGGGAGGGGCTACCTGACATGTGATATAATAGATGTTACCAGGAATTTTAAGTCGTCCGTTGACAATGAGGTTTGTGACATTGATTTTTATGCCAATTGTAGAACCATGTTTGTGGTGTACTTGTTGATATGCACGATTTGCCACTGTCAATATGTTGGTAAGATGACCAGACAGAACACTATAATGATGTAAAAAAGTTTAAAACTGATTCTACAATGGCTCAGAACTTCAACAATGTACATTTCACAAACGTTAGCAATTTTTCCATAAAAGCTATAGATGTTGCTAAAACACCAGTGAGGAAAGGCAATAAATATAAGATTCTGCACAAAAAATAGCTTTTTTAGATTTATAAGCTTAAGACCAGAGTAACAAATGGCCTAAATCGAGAGTGGGAAATCGGTTACTTTATCTGATAACTCCATATGTGTTGGTTGTGTAGCTTCTCGCAAAGGTATAACACTATAGTAGGTTTAGTATGATTTAGAAAGGGATGAAGCAGGCTTATAGGCAAACCGGTCCCATTTAATAATAAAGCAGAATTCACACTAAAGTATGTTGATATTAATGAACTGTATCGTGTGAACTGGATTAATAGCACTGTGTATCCGTTGGCTTTGTTTTTATCAGAATATTTTGTTGTTTTTACTGTGCAATTTGTAAATATTGGCAAATGTAAGAGCCTGTTGCCCTATATAAGGATGTAGTTCTGTTTAACACACTAGTCTATGATTAAGCTCCACTAGGAGGCGCAAAATGCGTCAGCCTGCTATTCTCCATGTCTGTCTAGGTATTGAATGTTTGAATAAATGTATCTTGTTTTCATTGAGCCTGTTTGTGCAGCCCTGTTCTATTTTTTGTGCATTTTTGGGTGGAAGGTTTCTGCCTACCTTGGGCTAGCACCCTGCCTGATCGTGTCAGATCACAGTTAGTTGCCATTTTTGATGACGTCACTCCCCCGCGATCTTGACTCGGTGTAGGATGCTTGCTGTTGCGGTTGAACTCACTGCTTAACATAGTGGTATAAGTGCCTATACAAATTACCAGGTTACTTAAACCAAAAATGTACGCCTCTTCCACCTTATTTCCACCAATCCTAGGGTATTTCACAAACCACTCCTCTCATATTACAGCACGTAAAACCTATTATTCAGAAAGATTTTATTTCCCACTCCTCCTCCGCCTGATTGGCCCGTAACTCTGGGAGTGTTTGTTTACAGTTGTAGTGATCATTGTGATGCTAATAGAGGTTTGTGCATATATTGGTAAAACGATACACAACATCATACTAGTTTTAACCCCTTACTTGCAGCATGTTTATTATCTCACTTATCTTGCACTTTACCTACTATGTATTATTATACCAGAGGATACCCCGGTGTCTCTCATGTTCACTGGAATAGATGGTTGTTTTTCTATATTCTAAAAAATCTATATAGATTTAGAAATAAAAACCACAAACAAAAAACACTATCTGCGATCTGTGCTTAACTTTCTATTATGGAGATTATCAGCATGACTATTCTTACTATAACTCTGTCGTTTACCCTAATGCTACTAAAATGGAGCAAATTGTGCTGCTCAGAACTGTGGACCATCAGATGGAGGATTGGACAACAGGGGCCCTATCCGATATAAATAGTTGCCCGCAAAAGCCGGCGACGCCAATATTTGCGCGTGTTTGGTATCCTATATACGGCGTAACTTAGAAGTTACGCGCATATATTTCTGCCTTCGCCCGTCGTTTTTAGGCCCATAGACTGACATACAAAACACGCGCAGTTTGGTATCCAATATATGGCGTAAGGACTTACACGCACAGATTTCAGAAAATCTACTCCATTCTCATCTTGCCACAAATTGAAGGCGCTGCAACCCTTGCACTGACTTAGAAACCAACGTAACTCTCTGAAGGCCTAACAAGTGCATGCTTAACAACATACATATCAGCAGCTTGATCACAAATAGTTAACCTCTTCAAAGCATTTATTATTCCTGCCCCTGCAAGTTTGTCAAACCAATCACAAAGGGGTCAATCATGGGGCACAAGGGGTCATCATGGGGCACAAGGGGTCATCATGGGGCACAAGGGGTGCTGGAAGCCCTACAATCCCCTGTTGTTCTGTCTACACATGCTGATTCTATAGTTGCTGCTGAGGTCCATGGTGATGGTGCTGCCCCTGCTGCAGCTGGTCATCGAATTACATACTGCAGAGTTCCACTGCATGTAAGTGAAACTACTACATCCCACCCCCATTCCCTTAACCACCCTAATTACTGAAAAAATATCATTAGTTCAATTCATGTTTTGGTCACTATGATTTATTGACTATCATTTTGAGGAAAGAAAATGGATGTTTATACCTTATGTTCACACCTTCTGTAAAAACATTATTATTTAGATATATATACCCATGTGCAGGGATAGGCAAGGTGTCCTTCACTAAAAGTCTTTACCTTAGCAAATGTCCGCCACAGCCTTGGCTCGTGCCTATCCCTGCACATGGGTAAATTTCTATTGGATGTGAGAAACCTTGATTTACTTAAAAGTGAATATCACTATATGTACCCTTCATACACAACTATGTGATGTGGTTTAGAGAACATGAATATGTCATAAACATGATGATATTACCTTTTCTGGGCCATTTCCACACAGGCCTTATTATATTTTTCAAAAATATTAGTGTACTAAAACACCCCTCACATGGATGTGGATGACAATTATATGGTAAATAACAGAGGACAAGATTTAGGATGAAATATAACATTTTTTTTTTTTTTTTAAGCTTCTTAGATGAGGGGGCTGAGGTACCTGGAGTGGCTCTCCTGCCTCTCCTGGGTTGTGTGGATTCAGAGGATTCTGCAGGAGTGCTGGCCACAGATGAGAGACTGGAGGCAATGTCCTGCTGATGTGTGAAATGCTCCACCAACACACCCAACAGTTGGTTTTGTTCCCGCAATCTGTTGTCAGTCTGCATCTGCATATCCGATATAACCCTCATCATCTGAGATTGGTTTTGTACTATACCAGTTAAAGATGCTGCCATGTCCCGTTGCAGCTCAATGGAGCGCTGGAGTAAGGTCTGTTGGCTCCTGTAAAACCTGCGTTGATCTCTCTGTCTTCTCTCACAGCTTGCTAAGAGTTTCCTATGGATGGAAATGTATTCGTCGCCCATCTCAGAATACAGAGGATCTACAGGCTCTTGACCAGCAGGGATTCTAGGTGCAGGTTCACCTCTAGCTGCTGTTTCAACTTGAACATCCTCAGCTGCTGGTGCTGCCTGAGGAATGACAGCTGGTGCTGCTTGCGGGATCACAGCTGGTGCTGCTTGCGGGATCACAGCTGGTGCTGCCTGAGGAATGACAGCTGGTGTTGCCTGAGGGATGATGACAGGCGGTGCTGCCTGAGGAATGATGACAGCTCTATGCTCCTCCTCAGATGCTGGAGCTCTTCCAAGGGAAGCAGATGGTGGAGATCTCCGGATGGACTGGTAGTCCCATTGCTGACTGGTGTGCACCCACTCAGCCTGGTGGTATAATCCCTGACTTGCCTGATATTGGTGTGGGGGGGGGGGGGTGAAGACATCTACCCTTCGGGGCTGACTTGGCTCCCCCTCCAAGCCAAAGGAATAGTCCTCCGGCCAGGGATCCTGCCAGGTATCGTCTTGCAATGCTGGTGGCATGAGATCTGGATCGTCAACAGAGGCAGTCCAACCCAGCTCATGCCTGGGAGCATACTCTTGCTGGACTCTCTGGACCGGTGGTTGAGGTGGAGGCATTCTCTGTGGCGGTGGTGGAGGTGGATGCATGGGCGTTTGCACCCTGGTGACTGGAGGTTCTGTGGAGGAGTCAAATGATGAGAGGGATTAGTACAGTCAGATATATATCCATGTGGGCATACAATGTACATGCTAGGGTCTATACACATTCTCATGTCAAACTCTATAACATGCATGTGCACATTGAGATTTGTGATATGAGGGTTTTTAATATGCAAAGTATACATGTATGTGTTTCATACAATAGTTCTGTGTACATGTCAGTGATGGAGAAAATGTGTTCTTTAAGTGACACTATGGTTGTGATGACTATAGTGTCCATTTACTGAAAACTCTACAAGTGGCTTATGGCCTGTGTTACTTTGAGACATGTTAGTATTTCACTATTACACCTCATATCATGAATTTCAATGTGTTAAGTAGCATTAAATGGACATTAAACCCATTTTTATTCTTTCATGATTCAGCTAGAGCATGCAATTTTAAACAACTTTGTAATTTACTTCCATTACCTAATTTGCTTCATTCTCTTGATATTCTTAGCTGAAAAGCATATCTAGATAGGCTCAGAAGCTGCTGATTGGTGGCTGCACATCAATGCCTCGTGTGATTGGCTCACCCATGTGCATTGATATTTAATAAACAAAGAATAACAAAATAATGAAGAAAATTAGATAATAGAAGTAAATTGGGATGTTGTTTAAAACGGTATTCTCTATCTGAATAAGGAAATAAAAAGATTTGGTTTAATGTCCCTTTAATGTGAAATATAATTGTAGATGTGTTTGTTAGTAGGCCACATACCATGCTCCTCATTGTGTACATGAATGTGTGACATTATAGGATGTTATATCTCAAATACATATATTACTGGTGTGTGGGATGTTACTCACCAGCATGCTGTGCTGATGTTGCAATCCCTGAGTCACGAGCTCCTGGAAGTCCACGGACTGCTGTGACGCTCAGGGACCTACGAATGAGCTCCTGCCACTCGTTATATTCTGCCTCCTGGTGAGGCCCACCTCCTGTTGCCCTCTGGGACATTGCTTCTTGGCCCATCTTCTCCTTGACTCTCCTCTTACAATCATTTCACCTTTTCTTTAGGCCATCCACAGTCCTCCTCTGCTGGGACACACTATTAACTGCCTCCTCCACCTTCAGCCAGGCATCTTTACGCCTACGGGCAACTCCTTTGCCCTTCTCTTGGCCAAAGAGGGCGGTATGGTTCTCCAGGACAGCCTGGACTAGAGCGAGGTTTTCAGCAAAGGAGAAGTTGGGGCACCTCATACGCTCCTTGTCCTGGGCCGCCTGGCTTCCTCCCTGGGATGTCCCTGGTGTGGGTTCCTCCCTATCCTCTCCCTCCTCCCCCCTTCTATCCCCATGTGCACCCTCTATCACTCTTCTACTGAGTGTGCCTGGCCTTGGGGCAACCCCACTCCACCCTCCCTTCTAAGTCTCCCTCTCCCCACTCCACTGACTCCCTGACGGGGATCCTGCTGCTCTTCCTGACCATAATCCTCTCCCTGCAACTCCCCTTCCCTCCTCCCCCCGCCCTATCTCTCCCTGACATCCTCACACTACACACACTCACACTCACTCACACTTCAATCACACACAACACTCAGCCTTTCACACTGTAAAAGATAAATAAAATGTGTAAGGTGTTATAAAAAAAAAGTGTTGTGTATTTTGTATATGTGTGTATGCAAAATGTGTGCAATATGTAAAAAAGTGACAGTAAATGTACAAGCTTAACAAATCCACTAAATCCGACCTAACTAAATATATGCAATGCGCCTCTCTCTCTACTCTAACCACTTTCTCTTACTCACTGTAGTGTGCTGTAGCTCCAAGAACCAACCAAACACACTAAAGAAAATGGCGGCTGCGCAGGGGTTTATGTATGATTTTTGAATGGCGTAATTACGTGGTGCATCTTTTAGAACTGGCGGTTATTTTTTACGATTCGTAGCCTAATTTGCATAAAACTACACTTTATTGAGACTTTACGTGAACAAAATACTGGCATAAGTACTTGCGACGACTAAAATGTGTATTTGCGCACATTTTAGCTGATCGCTGGTTTTTCCTACTTACGCAAGTTTAGCATCTGACGGTGCAGTATATTGGATAGCTCGAGTTGCGAGGTGAAATTACGGGCGGCGCGGGTTCCCTCGCTTGCGCCGAAAACTACGACGGATATCGGATCGCGCCCCAGATCTGTTCCTATTTGGAGTGGTTTTATTGATTATTTTGTTTTTTAATCAAATGTGATTTTACCTATCACTTTTTCTTATTATGGTCTGTAGATTTATATATCTATAGTGATCTAATTTGTGAGACACTATTTATACCCTCATTAGGGGTTATTTTTTTAATGTATTTTTTTACTATTACACTGCTAATTTATTCGTATTTAACATTTTAATAAATAATTCTCCACTACCAAAAAAATCATTGGTTTCACTGTTTTATTTTTATTATTTAATTTCTAGTAGTAACGCTGTTCTTACAGCCTAAACTATATCTAAACCTAGTCAGGGCTTTGCTGCACTGCCCTTGGGTCAGAGTGGTCAGGTGTCTGTTAACCACCAAACCTGTACTCCTGGTGACTGTACTGAGCTATCTCCAAAAATAAATGTTATATTCACTCTACTATATCTGAGCTGATGGCTGTCTTGTCTCCTCCATTTAAATGTAAATGAATGCATGGGCAGAAGTTGAATCTTGCAGGCCCTTAGTTCTACAGAGTCTTCCCTACTGAGTGACCTTTGTAGCCCCAGCAGTTATGTGGGGTGCATTGGAGTTAGATGATTCCTCTTCTGAGGGTGGGCTATCTGAGACTCAGGAACCCACCCCCTGATGCTGTCAGGGCTGCATCATTTTTCTAAAAAAGAACAAGAAGTTCACAGGTTAAAGTAAGGCCTTTAGAACTTTTACATTCCTTTTGGTGTCATGGGTCTCAAAAATATCTCTTCCTCAACACAGAGATCAAGCTCACCAAAGACTTTCTGGAGGCCTACCTCATTCTGGTCCAAGACGAAGCAGGCTAATAAGTCTTCCTGCCTCAAGCTGTGCACAAGGATGCTGCCCCATGCAGATCAAGTTTTGGTAGGAGGCAGATTGAGAGCTGTGGGAAAGGTCTATAATAGACCCTTAAGTGTTATATGTTGTAGTTCTGGGATACAGAATCAGTGTTGATTAGATATGTGCATTTGGAGGTTTCAGATACTTCGAAATGCAGAAGAAGGTGGCTACTCATGCCATTTGGCAATTTTCTGAGCTGAATTTATTTTTATAGAAAAAGTAAATATATGCAACAGTACTCATATCAGAACAAGTCCAGTGGTTCTTTTTCAACCTTTTTCCAGTCTCCTATAAGGGGTCATTTCATTCTCTTCTGGATCTCAAATTTCTAAACACATTTCTGAAGGTTCCCACCTTCAAGATGACATCCCTTCTGCTATTTTTTCTTTAGTGCAAGATGGTCAGTTTTTTTTTGTGTACCTTAGACTTAAAATATGTTGGTTTTTGATTGCATATAATAACAATATTCTTCATGCTTGCCTTTCTAATCAGGCATTACCAGTTTTTTAGATCTGCTGTTTGGCCTTGCCACAGCTCCCTAGGTATTTAGTTGAAATAATTTTTATTGTCATGGATCGCACCCTTTCTTCAGCAGGCTGTAAATGATAAAAAAGACCTGCTTTAGATTCTCCTCAATCATGGTTGGGGTTTATACATTTCTAAAGAGCTCGCTCAGTTCTCATACTTAACTTTCCCTTCTAGAGGTCAATCAACCCAGGACCAAGCTGCAAGCTTCTTGTGCTTAACTTTAGTATATTCCCATTTTTCCTACTATTTAATGCATGGATGTTTTGGGTCTGATAAGGCTGCTTCAGATGCAGTTTCCTTTGCCAATTTTCATCTGAGACCTCTACAGCTGTGCCTTCTTGGGCAAAGGACCAGAGATTTTGAGAACCTTCCGGGTCAATTGAGGCATCCTTCTGTATAAATAATTACACAGAAGAACTAGAAAAAAATTACTTCCAATAGAGGGCGCTGATCTGAGTAAAGATACACCAATATACTCAAAAATAAATATATCAATACAATCAATATAGATATATAAGTGTATAAACAATTTAGAAAATATTCACAATAGTGGTGAGTGATATTATTGGTACATATATATGAGTTGGTTGAATGGTATTCTTAAAACATCTATATGGGAGAGGTAAAACTTTCCAATCTATGGGAAAACACCCACTAGAAAAAGATATGCAAACCTCATAGATTTAAATAGTACAGTCCCAACACATGTGATGACTGGAGCATCTAATGATTGTTTCAATCTTTTCCTCCAATAAGGGGGTATCTCCTGAAATCCAAATTATGCAGCACTCTCTTTACACCTTAGTGACAATTAATCTAAGACAAAAATAAGAACATAGAGAGGCGCATGTGTGTATCAGTAGTAAACAAAGTAGGATAATTGCAGAAAAAATCCCTGTGCCAGGGTACTCACATTTCCCAGGAGCACTCAGACAGTGCTATTAGATGCAGGCTGGATATTTTTACAGCAACCCAGCTTACTGTTCTGTCAAATACAAACACTCAGGAGTGTAAAGTCCCAGGAAAACAGGAGCTCAGGAATTGCAGGAGCACACAGCTGCAGGACTTTTAACAGCTTAATACTTCCAGTGGAAGTGATTGGTAAAGGACAAGCAAGGAAGGTTCCAGTTAAAAAGGTTCATCAACCAATTTATTAAAAGATCATAAAAACATATTAAGAGCAGGAACCAAAATAGGCAGGGTATAGTGACAGACCCCCCTAAAAAAATGCTACGCGTTTCTCAGCGCTTCAAACGCTGTTTCATCAGGCATGAACCTATTAAGTCTTCAAACTTCTTTGCCTTGTTTGTCCTTTTCTCTGGACCTTGCAAGGGTCACAAAGTTACTGCATGTTCATTTTCAATTGGATTAAGGCCTTAATGGCGAAGTCTCCTTCTGAATGTGTTTTTGCTCATTCTACTAGAGCAGTTTCCACATCTTCGTATTCTTTTTTTCTTCATTAAATTCTTCCATTTTGACGTGTATGCATTTTTCAGAGGCTGCTTTTGGGAGGAAAGTGCTTCGACCCTCTGTGCTTGATCAGTAAGATACCTGTCTTAGCTGTATTGTCCCTCCATGTCACAGTGGTCTTGTGGACTTTACTGCTTAGATATAAGATCCCACATGTGATGATCTCTTGGACTTTCACCATCTTATGAAAGAAAACAAAATGTATGCTTGCCTGATAAATTAATTTATTTTATGGTGAGAATCCGCTAGCCCCATCGTTGCTACTTGGTACAGTATAGTTTTGTACTTCAAATTGCCTCTGTTTGTTCTTTCTAGTTTTTCCTGCTCTACTTTGCCATATGTATGACTGAGGGATTCTGGGAGAGTGGGAAGGATTAAAGCTTTGGTATGTAGGAGTGTTTTTGTCTCTTCCTTGTGGACTGGAATGAAATATTACATGTGATGTTCTTGTGGATCCTAAAATACATTGATACCCTAAAAATACCACAGGTGGTAGTAGGGTACAAAGTAAAATAAAAAAAAAGAGTGAAATCATAAAAAAACAGTCCAGAAAATTTTCCGGATGTAAAATCAGCAGAAAGACCTGTGTGTGCCACTGCTGAAAATCAAAGTTCCACTGTATGTAGACCTTGGTGTGTTTAAATACCCTGGTTCATCAAATTCGGTAAGAACATGTGTAGATTCACTTGCCTTGTATTCCCGTCTCAAATGATGTCCTTTAGGGGCTCTCGCGGACCTTACTGCTTTGGCGTGCGACTCAAAGGCACCATTTCTCTTCCACTTGTCACACTTCCGTGTTTGCTGTCACATGGTTCTTTTCGGCTAATGAGTGTGCTTCTTGAGCTAACCACACTTAATGCAGCAAGTTAAACCACTGATTTTCAAACCTGTTCTCAGGCCTCCCTGAAAGGACAGATTTTGAGGATATCTGAACTGCAGCACGGATGAAATAATCAGCTGGTTAGTAAACATGGTTATTTTATCTGCTCTCATCTAAGGTAATCCTGAAAATCTGGCCTGTTGGGGAGGCCTTGAGGACAGGTTTGAAAACCAGAAGGTTAAACATATTGTAAAATTCAGCTCCAGAGCAGCAATGCACTACTGTGACTAATGACAAGAGACAAATGTGCATAGCCACCAATTAGCACTTGGTTCCCTGGCTGACATTAGTAATGTGTTTTATTTTAAGGGGTTAAACACACAATTTTATGCATAGTTGAGCTGCACAGATCCATCTTTTCTGGCAGAGGAGCTGTCCGTGGTCATTGGGGGAGAGAACCTACAATAGTGCATTGCTGCTCTGGCTGACATTAGCCATGTGTTTTATTTGAAGGGGTTAAATATACAATTATATGCACCCAACAATGCAATAAAAAAAATCTAACAGATAGAGCATTTTCTTTTTACACTTTCATGCCCATTTCATTATTATTAGATAGAGAACAAATCAACTGAAAATAAATGATTAGTACTTAAAAGGGACAGTCTAGTTAATTTGTTTTATTGTTTAAAACGATAAAAAAGCCTTTACTACCCATTCCCCAGCATTGCTTAACCAACATTGTTATATAAATATAGCTTTTAAAATCTTGCACAACAGCCAGACAGTGCTAGTTCATATGTGCCATATAGATAACATTGTGTTCACTCCCGTGGAGAATGATAATGGTTATACAAGAACTAACACTTATTGGCTAAAGTGCAAGATTGTAAAAAGCATTGAGATAAGGGGCAGTCTGCAGGGGATTAAATACAGGTAATCATAAAGGTAAAAAGTGTTTTAATTGGACTTCCAGTGGGTGGGGCATCTGGGATATAGCATAGAAGAGCACCGCTAATTTTAGCACCTAAATAGGGCTGAAACCCTGATTTGTAGATCCCTCACACCTCTATCTTGCTGAGCAACTAATGGGGGAACGCTGGTGCACTGCGTCAACGAATCTCACTGTGTGAAGGGTGCACCATCTCTGCCCTTGCCCCCAGGGTCACAGGTGTGTGGGGACAGAGTGTCAGCGCCATCTTATCAGGCTAATCCATAAAGGGTTCAGCTCCTTTGCCTACATATTACCGACCTTGGTAAAGATCTGACCTTGGAGGGTGACTGCGGCATTGTTGAGCTGCACGGATCCATCTTTTCCGGGAAGAGGGGTTGGTCATGGCCGTTGATGGAGAACTCCTATAATACACAAAGTACAGAACAAGCACAAACAGGCTGCTTTCCTCGGATGATGCGAGATTAGCCTCCTGTAAGGTTTCAACATTTCCAGCTACTATCAAGCACTCCTCCAGAAAGCCATCTGCACAATCTATTTGTTTCTGTGAGGGATTTTAAGATATATAATATTTTTTTGCTTGTTCCAGTGTTGTGTCGTCACCATTTTTGTCATATATGATGGTCTTAAAATAGGGGCTACCACTTAGCTTGCTGCTAATTTACTAAACAATTTTTTTCTTTCATGATTAAGAAAGATCCTGCAATTGTAAACAACTTTCTTATTTACTTCTATTATCTAAAATATTAATTCTCTTGTAATCCTTTGCTGAAAAGCATATCTAGATGCCCTCAGTAGCTGCTGATTGGAGGCTGCACATAGATGCTTCATGTAATTGGCTCCCCCATGTGCATTGCTATTTTTCAACAAAGGATATCAAAATCTAAATGAAGCAAATTAGATAATAGAAGTAAATTGGAATGTTGTTTAAAATTGTATTTTTTATCTGAATCATGAAAGAAAAAAATTGTGTTTAGTGTCCCTTTAAATGTGTCTTAAAGTGATGGTAAAGTTATGATAATCGATATCAACTATCACATAAAATGAGTAAATTCAACACAACTTTCATTCATAGTTTTCTTTAATTTGATATATAAAAACAGTTATTAGCTATTAAAAGCAAAATTCTTATGGCTAGATTACAAGTTTTTGTCAGTAATGGTGTGCGTGGCTAACGCACAGTTTTTCCTTACCGCTCACCTAAAGTAACGCTGGTATTACGGCTTTTTTTAAACCCGGCGTTAGCCGCAAAAAGTCACCTCAATACCAGCGCTGCTTACGGTAGCGGTAAGCTTGCAAAACGTGCTTGTGCACAATTTCCCCATAGGAATCAATGGGGCAGAGCCGGCTGAAAAAAACCTAACACCTGCAAAAAAGCAGCATTCAGCTCCTAACGCAGCCCCATTGATTCCTATGGGGAAACACATTTATGTCTACACCTAACACCCTAACATGAACCCGAGTCTAAACACCCCTAATCTTACACTTATTAACCCCTAATCCGCCGCCCCCGACATCGCCAACACCTGCATTATATTATTAACCCCTAATCTGCCGCTCCGGACACCTCCACCACCTACATTATACTTATGAACCCCTAATCTGATGCTTATGAACCCCTAATCTGATTCCTATTTAAAACTAAATACTTACCTATAAAATAAACCCTAAGCTAGCTACAATATAACTAATAGTTACATTGCAGCTAGCTTAGGGTTTATTTTTATTTTACAGGCAACTTTGTATTTATTTTAACTAGGTACAATAGGTATTAAATAGTTATGATAACTTCCTAGTTAAAATAAATACAAATATACCTGTAAAATAAATTCTAACCTAAGTTACAATTACACCTAACACTACACTATAATTAAATAAATTACCTAAATTAACTACAATTAATTACAATTAATGCAAATACAAAAGAAGAGAGAGCGCAGCCATGACTCACGGTAAAAGTTTTTAATAAATCCTCTGTGAGCATTCATACATATTGCACTTACAAACATTCAAATAAAAACAGGCGCCTCTTTGTTTACACTCTGTCCTGGGTTCTTGTTTCTGCGGTAAAACTGTCCAGTCCTTCTCCGATGTGTGAGTTCCATCCTCGGACTTCACAAAGTTAAGCACCTTACGAATCTCTGTCTCCTTGTAGCGGTGCTTTTGGTGACTGTTCTTCTGTGCCGTCTACGCGTTTCGTCCGTCTTATGTGGACTTTTTCAAGACTTCTCGGCAAAGTGTAGAGTTTTTGCGGGGGTCCATGATTTAAAAATCCGTTACTCCTCCCTTCTAATATGACGTGGCCCAATTAGCTCTCCGGTATTCCCACGCCCACTTACACAGTTCATCGGGCGATTATGGGGGAGAAAGGTAACAAAGTTACTGACATCCTATATTACTGTGTGTACGTATCATAAATTATACAATCTTACATTTACCTCATGCCTTTGTAGCGCTACAATGTACCTCTACTATAAAAGTTAAAATACTCGTAACTACAACACGGGATAGTTTCTAAAATTCA